>NW_010263836.1:0-21262 GCF_000690775.1 Eurypyga helias
TTCCTGACTGAACCCAGCATAGCTGCCAAGAAGCAGAAGAGCAGAGATGGTGGCCATCTTCCCTGTCCCAGTCTCAGCAGATCCTTAGGGACAGCCAGAGATGGTTATTTTCACAGGACAGTGCTTGTTGGCTTTGTAGCACACGATGTGCTTCCTCTGCTAGAATGAAGCAGTGAGAAGAAATCCCACTAGTAGAGGACTGGAAGGATGCTCTCAGATCACTGATTCCCATCCCCCCCCCCCACTGTCAGGGGCATCATATTTTATAACCACTCACAATTTCTAATCTGACAGAGAAACATAAATGTGCTTTTTCTTCTCAGCATTCCTACTGGAAACTCATGCTGCTCTGACTGTTAATATTTCCCTAATTTCTGGCCCCACCAACAAAATTTACTTTTCACTCATCTGATTGTATGCAGCTGTTTTTCAAGGTATGGAGCTCCTTGTCACTCATCTTCATGATATACTTATAGATGGTCCTTATCTTATTTCATATGAAAATGTCCAATCTCTATTTTGTTCTTGGAAAATGCATTTTTCATATACATGTTTTATAATTCTTTTTTTAACTCGCACCAAAAGAAAATAAACTTTCCTTATGCTAAAAGGGAGAGCAGAGAAGTTCTGATTGGTTTGGAAAGTAGAAGGCTTATCCATCTCTAAATACTCTGGGTTTTTTCCAGTTAAAATGTCAGTGCAATCAATAATACAAACTTCTTTCTAGGATCTCAAGTAACTTTTATTGCAGTATGACTTCTTACATGCAGCCAAGATTAGTTCCATCTAACTCATATTGTCAAAATGACACCCAGACAAAGCAAATTTTGTCTGAGATGTTAATTTTTTACTCAGGTGCAGCTGTCCTGCCTTGAAAGCAGGAAGAGCACTGTTCCACTGGTCAGCTTATCTGGACTAGATTTGGAAGCTTCCACGTTCAGCATACTGCAGGAGGGTTGGTTGTGGTGTTGAGCCCCAGCCCGCAGCTAAGCAGCCCGCAGCCACTCGCTTGCCCCTCACAGGTGGGATGGGGGAGAGATTCATCAAAGACATGTGAGTTGAGATAAAAACGGTTTAATGGGACAGCAAAGGTAGAGGAAATAATAATAATAATAAAGGAATACACCAGCCCAAGTGATGCAGAGTGCCACAATTGCTCACCACCCAGTGGGTGATCAGTGGCCTGTCCCCAAGCAGCAGTTCCCACCCCCTGGCCAACACCACTTTTATATACTGAGCAGGATGTTATCCGATGAAGAATATCTCTTTGGCCAGTCTGGGTCAGCCATGCCAGCCGTGCCCTCTCCCAGCTTCTTGTGCCCCTCCCTGCTGGCAGAGCATGGGAAGCTGAGAAGTCCTTGACTGACTTAGCATAAGCACTACAAGTGCTCAGCAGCAGCTAAAAACATTCGTGTGTTATCAACATTATTTTCATACTAGATCTAAATCACAGCACTATACCAGCTACTAGGAAGAAAATTAACTCTACCCCAGCCGAAACGAGGACACTGGTGACTCCAAAACCTATTGAAAGAGTGGAGGAGGGATGGCTCATCTGTATGTATTCACTTGACCAAAATGTTTCCTACCTGTCTCCTCTTAGCCAGAGCTGAATTGTCAAATGGTGATATTGTTAGCAAGACACAGGGGCCTGAAGTGCCCCCTCTGCCAGGCTCAGTTACAGCTGAAAAAGAATATTTGGAGATCTGTTAGAAAAAAAGAAGCATCTTGGACAGACTCTCCCTTCCTCTCCCCTTTCTCTCTGTCTGTTGCCTCACAAAGAAGTGACCTTTCCAAATCTCTTATCTAGAAGCTTCATTTTAAATAGCTGCTGACTCCCTCCTGGAAAACACTGAAAAGCTCTTCTGAAACAGTGCTACTGCTCCATGTCCTGGGTCCCTTTCTTCCCTCTTTCATTGCTGGATGCATTTGCATTAGAAAAGGCTGTTCCTCCGCAGGTTCCCAGTTTGCTGGTCACAGCCTCATTTATAGGGTCAGTAAATAGCTGCTGCTGCAACCCAGCCGCTCACAGCATCTTCTGAGCTGGCAGGACGTGGCCAATCAGTGTAGAAGTTACCAGACAAGTTGTCCCTCGGCAGGACAGAATTTGGGACGGGGGGGAAGGAACAGCTGAGTGGGTTTTATATCCTTGAAGCTGTCGATATCTAGGCAGAGTAAGTTTGGGAGATGAATTTGCCTTGCCAAGACTCTTCGGGGGTGACCTGTAAACCAGACGTTTCGCAGCAGCTAGAGGTTGAGTCCTCAGAAAACTCGCTCTGAAGCTGAGGAACTTTGGACCTTTGGCCAAGAAAGCTGGACCTGCATGTATATCAACTCTGTCCAACCAAATTGCCTCAGACTTTTGTGTGCCAGTCATCTTCCTACTTGTGAGGGAGGAATATTAATCCAGTAACTTCATACATTTTAGGGCCAGAGAAATCGGTGCCCTTTCCTGCCTCATTAAGCTTCTTGCAAAAACTAACGTGGCTGAAGGATGGCTGATTGAATGACTGTTGATAAAACAGAATATCCCAGGCTGTTTCATTCCTACCAATATCCAGTTGTTGATGATGTGCAAAAGAAGGCCAACCACAGGCTGGCTTCTGCCAGCAAGAATGCAGACAGAAAAAACAGATAAGTGCCCTATTTTTGGCACTTTTGAGATCACGTTTGGGGTATTGTATCCCATCTGAGCATCTTCAGTGCATGAAATGCACTGACATACTGGACTAAGTCTGGAAGAGGCCACTGAGTTCATCTTGGGAGGCAGGAAAGATCACACAAAGGAGCCTTGGTTCCTGTGCAAGATGTTTGTACCACTTGAAGCAAAATACTGGGAGTGCCAGTGCTGACCACAAGGAAGGGGAAACTGCTCATCAGGACAGTGGCAGAGCTGAAATTAAAGCACATATTAATTGCTTTGCATTACCGGGCACTGGGAGTTCTCTGCAGCAGACTGTAGTGAGTTCTGTCATCCACCAAATTTACTGACTGTGATTTTACATTTCCTTCACAATTCTTGCAAAATTATGGAATAGAATTGGGCTACATATGAAACCTCACCCTGGAACCTGCCTCATAAACAACTACAGAATGAGGTTTATTACTTAGCCAGTTTTAATCCATGTAACATACACCTTGGGGATATAAGCCAGGTCAGAAAGGTCCAGTAGAAGCAGCCAAGGACTCTGGAGGTTTGCAATACCAATTGGTTTGGTACATTACTAGCCAGAGTACCAGACAGGTCTCTCTCCATAGATCTCTATTCAGACTGCAAAGTGTGATATTTAAGGATGTGACTGCAGTCTAGTCTTGCTATTTCCAGGCCAATAAATTACTCTGAGATAAATGTTGTACCTTCCAACTTAACCCTCCCACCTGCTGCTGCAGCTCCATGACTCCTGAGCAGGACCAAAACATCTGCCAGTGACACTGGTTGGTTTTAGGATCTTTACTAGGGGTGATGTCTGAGGCAGAAAGAGCAAGCCAAGATGCCAAGCCTGGTCCCTTGCCATGAGCTGGCATACCAGTTCACCCTGGCATCATAGGCAGTAGGACCTTGAAACCCTGCTGCTAAAGCAAGCCTGGGGGAGTGCCTGGAGAACAGGTATGTGTGCTGTGCAGGGCCTGTGATGCTCAGACATTGTTTCAGTGCTCACCCAGAGCTTCTGTCACCAAAAGCGCCTGTGCAGAACATGGAGATGGAGCACCATGCTGGTCGTACTCACGATGGACATGGCCATGTGCAGTGGTGGCCTAGAAAGAAAGGGAAGGGGAACCAGGCAGCGAGGGGCCACCGTGGTTGATGTGTCCAGGTCCTACAACCTGGATGTATCTAAAATCTCCTAACTGCAGCCTGAGGCACATTCAGGGGCTGCAGTGTGTATCCGTCTTTTACTTCTTGTGATAACGCACTGGTTGGAGCTCCTGGGTAACTAAAGCTGGCGTGTCACATTTCATCCCAGTCTTGTCCTTTTCCTCCTCTTCTTTTTCACAGAGACCATCTATAGACCTGCTCAGGAAGCATGGACCAGATAATGCCAGTGCTGGGCACCCAGAGAAGGGGACTGAGGGTCAGCTGCTGGAAGGTAACCGTTGCTGCTGCTGTGGTGGGCAGCGTGACAGCCCTCTACCTGGGGATCCTGCTAGGTGAGTGTGCAGCCAGGTACATTCTTTCAGTTTATCTGTGCAAACACAGGTCTGTACAGCTCACAATCCTCATAGCAAAATTCTTCAAAAGCCTTCTGCTGAGGACAGAATGTGGTCAGCTCTCCCCACAATACACACACAAGCTGCAAGGGCTGTAATCAACTCAATGTTCTGAATTATCTGACTTTAAACCACTTTATCTTCAGTGTCATATGACATATATGCTCTATTCCTCTAATCTCTCCTTGTAACTCCAAAATTTCAGGGCATTCTGAAGCTGGGGGGGACTTTTTACAAGGGCCTGTAGTGACAGGACAAGGAGTAATGGGGTTATATTGAAAGTGGGGAGGTTTAGATTGGGGATCAGGAAGAAATTCTTCCCAGAGAGGGTGGGGAGGCACTGGGACAGGTTGCCCAGAGAAGCTGTGGATGCCCCATCCCTGGAAGTGTCCAAGGCCAGGCTGGATGAGGCTTGGAGCAACCTGGTCTAGTGGAAGGTGTCCCTGCCCATGGCAGGGGTGGAACTGGATGATCTTTAAGGTCCCTTCCAACCCAAATAACTCTATGATTCTATGAAATTTCTTGTCACGGTACCTCGTTGCACCAGCAATCTCCTGTCACAAACTCTTGCAGCCCCACTAACCATTGCCTGTTTTACTGTCCCACCCCAGAGCGTGACCACTGTCTTCTTGCCTCTCCCACCTCCTTCCTGCTGCCTCTGGTGCCCTCTGGCCAGCACCCTGGCGTAGACCCCAGCCTGACATGACTGACAGATCCCACCAGCACAGCTCAACTGTACTGTACCACTTTCTAAGCTGGCTTCAGTACCCAGCGTGCCTTTTCCCAGCCTGTTCCTGCAGGGACAGGGCCAGTCCAGGATTGCACTGCCAGGATGTACCCAGGTTGTACCCGTCTGTTTATTGACTTTTGTCTCAGACTTGACAAAAATCCACCGTTTTCAAGTTCAGATTAGTTCAGTGCAAAGTTCTCCTATTGCATGTGTGCAGGGTAGCCCAGCACAGCCATGGGGCACCCCCAAGGCAGCCAGGGGTGGTCAGGGACAGTCAAGCTGCTCGAACCCAGGCGGAGGGTCCTAAAGAACATGACATGACCCATGTTGCAAAGCAGTCAGCAAGGAAAGCTGGGTCTAGCCACGGCCCCAAACCTCCCTGTGTCCTTTGTGCCTCTGACAGACACCTTCCCTCTCTGGCAGCCTGTCATCCCGTGGGAGAGACCAGCTTTGAGCACACAGTGGAGCTGCAAGGAATCACGTTCAATAGCAGCTTACAGATGGAGAACTCAGACTACTACAGGGTGCTGACGCCTGCTCTTGAGAGGCTGGTGAGTTGATCTGGGCTTGCCAGGAAAAAACTGGGGAAAGACTGTGGCAGTTGCCTGGGGCTCAGCTCGACCGACCTTATTTCCAAAGGTAGGAGGAAAACAGGGATCTCTTAAATGTTAGCAGGGTACGCTGCAGGGCTAAGCTGCCCTTTGAGAGGCACCATCCAGGCCCTAAGAGGCATTTGCAGAGTGGGAAGTGTGTGCTTGGGTCTGTTCCTTGCCGAAGAGAGTTGCTAGGAAGGCATAAAGAAAGGATGTGCTGCCTCGTGCCCTGAGCCAGGGTGGGAAAACGATTACACATGAGCTGGACACAGGCGCTTCTGCTGCCTGCAAGAGCCAAGAGAAGGTGCTTCAGCTAGTTCCCCATCCCCGCAAAATCCCATGCATCATCTAGTCCCATCTCCCTGGGGTCCTCTGCCCAGTGTGTGTGTGACCACTGTTCTTTGCTTTGAAGTTTCTGTCCAGTTTCCAAGATTCCCAGCTGGACTGGAGCTGCACCGGTTGTACCATCCTGGGCTACAGGTGAGTGTAGGCAGCTCCCTCTGCAGACTCTGCAGCTCATGTTTCAGGGCGTTCTGACAGGCTGCACCAAGAAGGTGAGCTCAAACCTGTGTTCTTGTTCCCAGCTAGTACACAGAGAAACTGCTTTTTGGGATCATCCCAACGTTCTGCATTCTCTCATTTGGAAATGCAGTGAGAAAGGCAGAGGAAAATGGCTTTGTTCAACCAAAGCTGAACTTTGGGCCAAAGAAGAAATGCAAATTGCCATTTCGACCCAGAGCACATCTCCAGAGAAAATTTTGCCTTAAATTATTAAGAATTAGTTTTGTTTCCTTCGAGTTCCCTGTAGACAGCCAGCGCAAGAGGCTGTCCCTTGACCTAACCATGGACCCAGCGTACCCATTAATTGTCTGTTTTCCAGCAGGAGTGGAAACTCGAGCGTGATCGTCCGTTTCCGCCTCCGCTTCACCCCCCAGGATTCCCAGCCCCTGAGCTCTGTCATGGAGGAGGAAGCTCTCAGGCATGGGCTGCTGGCTGCCCTGCACGAGCAGGGTCTCTCCCTGGCTGCCTACGGGACTATATCCTCAGCTTCTCTTACAGGTACGCTCCTCGCACAGCTGCCGGGCAGGCAGAGCAAGGTGCCCTGTACTGGTGCTGCTAGCACCAACGGTGACAACAGCAGCACCCCAAACTGTGTCTCAGATAGCCAGACTACCGCAGGGCTTTAGCTCCGGATGCCCAGTCAAGGCTTCATGCCCAGCAGCAATGACAGAAATGGAGGTGTTGCCAGGCACCTAAGCAAACCAACAAAAGATGCTCTGCCTGGCTCGCAGCCTCACGAGACAGCAGTAGAAACATGCCTAGGTCTTGGTGATTGCTCAACAGACATTTGTGGGGAGTCCCCAAGTACCCCTCCAACACTGTCCTGCTGCTCTGACCCTGCACGAGCAGCTTTGGAGGCCTGCAGCAACAGAACCTAAAGCATAAATTGCAGCTTCTTTGGCTTTTCTTGCAGCACCTGGAACCAGCCTGAGGAACAAGAGATCAGGCTTCAAGAGGTTAATTGCTGGGTCTGTACCTACAAGTGCACAGCAGCCCTTAGGCAGGCCTCGGAGTTGTAGCAAAAATCCTGCTTACGTAGATAATTCTCATGTTTGAATTACTGTCTGAAAGCACCTGACTAGAAAATCTGCTTTCCTTCAGTGACTGTGGAGTTGCACCAGGTCCAGCAAATGTACAAAAACATGTGCCTGGAAAACATGAAGGTGTGGGTTCTCTGGAGCTCCCTCTGTGCTCCCTGCAACCATGGGCAGGGTCCCTGCATCTGTGGGAGCCTTGTGCAGCCCAAATGGAGGGTGCGTGCACACCCCTTGGCTTTAGGCAACAACCCTGCATAGCTTCAGCCTTGGAGCCTGCTCCTGGCAGGCAGGTCACTGCCACAGCTCCTGAGAATTTCTCCTTGTACCTGGGATCACCCCAAAAGAGTGCAGGGCTGTGGATGGCTGCTCCTCCACTGTGCCTGTGGTGCGCAGGAAGGCAGGGGGGAAGGGCCCCAGGAAGGCAAGGGGGCTCACAGCTGGCTATGGAGTAGGGAACATGACTGCCAGGCAGGATGAAAAGATGAACAAAGTCTCTGCCAGCCCTGGCCTGGGAGCAGCAGCAGCTCCAGTGCCCCTGACTGGGATGCAGGGAGTGACTGATGGATGACTGATCCCCTTTCCTTCCACTTTGTCACAGGTCCCAGTGAGGTTTCTCCCCACAGACCTGGACTGAAATCAGGTAAGAGCCAGGCAGCAGGAAGAGCCGTCTGCTCCAGTTCCCTTGGCTGAACTCTGGCCTGTAGCCTCCTCCTCACTGGTGGCCTGGCTGCAGGTACATGAGGTGTTTGTGCCCCATCTTGTTCATAACCTGGTGGTCCAGGGCTCTGCACCCCTTTCCTCCAGTGAGCTGATCAAAAAGTGCAGCTCTGCTCCCAGCTCCATCCCTCAGGGACTCCGGTGCTGCCAGGGATCAGAGCGACAAGGACTGCACGGGGGTTGCCTCTGGGGAAGCAAGGGGATGGTTACTGGGAGGGCTGCAGGAGACACAAGGGACTGAAGCCTTGCTGTCCCCAGGGAGCTGCCCTGGAGACACGTTCACTTGCCACAACACTTAGTGTGTGTGCCAAGAAAATCCTGAATGCAATGGCCAAAGAGACTGTGCCGATGCCTCTGCTGAAAGGGGCTGTGGTGAGTCTCTCACAGCAGGTCTGCTGGGCATGGAGGTCACACGACGCGCTGCTGCAGACCTTGACAGCTGTAACACTGGGCACTGAAGAGAGCCAAAGACATGGCACAACTTGACAGGCCAACAGCATCTGGATGAGGGGAACTGTACCCTAGAAACACCTTTGTCCCAGCACTGGGACTGCGGGAAAAGGTTATGACAAGGCCCACTTTCTTGGTGGGCTGCTGGGAGCAGACCATAAGGCAGTGTCCGAGCTTGTGAAACTAGCTAAGATACTTCTCTCCAGAATTTCTTGCTTTAGAAGAGCTTCAGGGAGGATGCTGCGATGGATGCAGTGCTCTTTTCTAAGCCTGCAGGTTAAAGTTTGCCCTGTGACATCTGTGGCGATGCCCTGCTGCATGTGCTGGGAGTGTGCACAAAGCTGAAGCAGCTTTTCCCACTTGCCCCCGAGAGCACTTTGCTGGGATGCAGGTGGCAGGACCTTGATGCACTGCTCTCTCCTCCCTTTCAGACTGCGGGAGCCGCCCTGCCATGCAGACTGCCAGCAGGATAGTTGGGGGCTCAGAGGCGTCCAGAGGGGAGTTCCCATGGCAAGTCAGCTTGCGAGAGAACAACGAGCACTTCTGTGGTGCTGCAATCCTCACAGAGAAGTGGCTGGTGTCTGCTGCGCACTGCTTCACTGAGTAAGCTCTAGCCACGCTAGCTTTCCCCCCCCCCTTAACCCTGTTCCCAACAGCTGCCACACCTTCCAGCACAAGCGCCCGTTGCACCACGCTGCCCCATCTCACCCGATCTCCTTCCCCCATCAGATAAAGCCACGGAGAGCTGCTGCCCCAGAGCAGATGGCAGGGTGGGCAGGAGGCAGCACCACCCGCACCAGGCGGCTCTGGTTTGCAGGGCCGTGCTGTGGCTGCAGGCTTACTCTATCCCGGCTGATCTTTTCCAGGTTTCAGGACCCAGCCATGTGGGCAGCTTCCACAGGGACTACCTCCCTCAGAGGCTCAGAGAGCGGTGCAGTGGAAATGGGTATCGCACAGATCATCCCGCATCCCTCCTACAACGCCGACACGGCTGACTATGATGTGGCTGTGCTGGAGCTGAAGAGACCTGTGACCTTCACTAAGTACATCCAGCCCGTGTGCTTGCCAGATGCTGGGCATCACTTCCCCACCAGCAAGAAGTGCCTTATCTCCGGCTGGGGCTACCTCAAGGAGGATTTCTGTAAGCACAGCATGGCAGGCGACAGAGGAGGCATGGTGGGGTGCGAGTGGTGCAGGAGGCACCAGGGAAGGGCACTCAGGCCAGCCAGAGTGGGCTGTAACATGGGCAGATGGTCCCACTTAAGGCTCCCTGCATTGAGCTCACGGTCGCATCTTTCCCGTTTAGTGGTGAAACCCGAGTTCCTGCAGAAAGCAACAGTGGAGCTGCTGGACCAGATGCTGTGCTCCAGCCTCTACAGCCATGCCCTCACAGACAGGATGCTGTGTGCTGGCTACCTGGAGGGGAAAATCGACTCCTGCCAGGTAAGCTTTACCCAGGGAAGCTGGCCACAGGGTTTTTTTTACCACCCAGTATGCACTAAGCAGCACTTGAAGAAGCAAGATCTGACACCATGGTCATGGTTCCCCCCCCTGCGAAGTTTCAGGCCATGCCTTGGATCCAAGCACAGATCAGGGACTGCAGAAGACAAAAATGAGGATATGTTCCTTAGTGCTTAGGGCAGGGCACTGCTGTTTAAGGGACTCTTGGCTATTTAACTACTTTTCTTTACTTCCTGAGCTGTAATCAGGGCTGGCGATATCAATGTACCTGTCAGGTCGTCAGATCAAAATCCAGATGGCAAAAGGACAACAGTGGAAACTAAAACATATAGAACAGTTTTTGGTGAACAACTTAGGTTTTTTTCCCCAGTTAGCCTTCATCCAGCCTGGAATTGCAAGTGGTCAGCTGGAGAAATCCTGCCTTTCACAGTATGTGGGGAGAGGAGGACTGGGTTGTGAGGAAGACTGATTTCCAGGGCTGTCCCTGTGGTTTGGCAGGGCACATACCCCCAGCCACCAGCTGAGCAGAATTGCACTGCTCTGGTGGTAGCACTTCCTATTTCTGTACCAGCTGCAGCACAAACACCAGAGAAGGGGTCAGGAATGGAAGGTTGAAGGTTGGATGATGAACGTAACCCATCCAGTTACTCACCTACAGCAATCCATCCCCCAGAAGGCACTGCCAGCTTCACAGACACCACATGTCCTACATCAGTGACACTCATATGGCTTCACAGAACTAAAGAATTGGTCAGGGAACCACAGACCAAATCAAGAAAACATGCTAAGATTAGCATGGTCTTCCTTGTGTCTCATGCAATGGACACCCATCATCTGGCTGCTTAGGGGCTGCTGGGCTTATCCTTTAAGAGCAGCAGTTTAACAAATTATTAAACCAGTAGAAACGCTTACCCTACATTTTATAGAGGATGTCCTTGTGCTTCGCTGCCACACAGAGGAGCTCCCAAAGGCCAGCACAGGGCATGCTTCACTCGTCACTGGGCTGGAGCAAATAAGCAGAGTTGAGCTGGGGTACACAGGGACACAGAGACAGTCTGGCTACACCTCCTGAGGGTGGCCAGCGTAAGTTCAGAGCTTGCCCAGGGAAAACTCACCATCTGACTTCTCTTGCAGGGAGACTCTGGTGGACCACTGGTTTGCCAAGAACCATCTGGCAAGTTTTTCCTGGCAGGAATTGTGAGTTGGGGAATTGGATGTGCTGAAGCCAGGCGGCCTGGGGTTTACACACGTGTTACCAAACTCAGAGACTGGATCTTGGATGCTATTTCTGCCTCCCCCACCTCCATAGGCCACCCCCTAATACACTCCAGTACTAATAGTAACATGGTCAGCGCTGAAGAGCACACCACCACCACAGCAATCCCCACCACTTCACCAGCCCCAGCTGCCAGCCAGCCAGTGACTGCATCGAGACCACAAGGTATGCGCACCCCCAGGGTGGGTGCACCTTTGCAGGAAGAGTGGCTGGTACAGGTCCAAAGGGCGGTTCGTTCTTCCACTGAGCTGAAATGACCTTCAGTAGGGTGCCCCACACAACCCTTGCCCAAGTGCTAAGGGCCAAGGCACACGTGACACTACATGGCTGCCCCGGCTCAGCCCACAGCAACCTGGCAGTGTCACTCTACTCATGCAGATGAGTTTCATGGGGGCTTTGCATATACAACGGAATGTGCAATTTTGTCCACTCTCTGTGTAAGTGGTCTGGTCCAGCCAGCTAGGACAGCGTACTACGACACAACAGCATCTAACACTGTTTAAGCTGTTGACCACTCATTTTTGTTTGCCATCTAAATATCTCCCAGCAGTTCAAAGTTGATCGCTGCAACTTCTCAGCAGCCAGAGGTCTTCTCCCTGAAGGGAAGGAGGGCAGATGTCTATAGGATAACCTGTCAGTTCCAACGAGCCCTCCCAGCAGCTCTGCAGGGAACTAGAGATGTAGGGTATCTTTCTAAATTTTGGATTAATTTTTTAATCGGAAATGGGAAGGCCAAGAGGCACAGAGCTGCTGGTTACCCTGCCTTTGAGAAAGGCACAGGATTAAGGACTTGCTAAGAGCAAGATGCAGAACAGCAGTTAGGGTGAAAGCCCATGTATGGCTGTGCATGGCCACCTTCAGGGAACAACACGATCACCAAGCAGAGCTTGGGCAGATGTCTCACACTTCATGCCTGACCTGCCCCTGCTCAGACTTGCTGGTTAGAGAGAGGAAGAGTTTCTCTTTGTCTTCTGCTAGGTGTACTCACAAGTCATGCTTTGGCTTTTGTTCAGAGTGTGGAGGACGACCTGGGTTCTCTAAACCCAGCAAGATCGTGGGAGGAACAGATGCTTCCAGAGGAGAGATCCCCTGGCAAGTCAGCCTGAAAGAAGACTCAAGGCATTTCTGTGGAGCCACCATAATTGGGGATCGCTGGCTGCTGTCGGCAGCTCACTGCTTCAATGAGTGAGTCCATCCCTGCTGGCACTGCTGTTCCAGCTCACCTGCCCACCGTCACAGAGCTGCGCAGCTCCTATGCGGCCACGTAGCTGAACCCACAGCTGTGGCGCTGGAGACACTAGGGAAAACAGGAACAGACATTGGATGTTAATTTTTGTTAGAGATTCATAGTAAGAGGGGTTCTGTAGGGAGGCTGGTATGAGGCAGGGAAAGGTTAAAGTAGCCTGGGCAGGGAGCAAGGACAACACATCTAAGAGGGGTGGAGAAGGACACAAGAGAGTTTATTCAAAAAATTTAACCTTAAAAATTGGCTGCAACATAGGAAATAGACATATGACCACTTGTTAAAGGGAAGATGGGTCAGTTCAATCCTGCGTAGTTTTGTTAAACAGCAAGAGCCCAGCCCCAGATTTATAAATAACCTAAAGAAATGACTAGCATAGAATCACAGACTGGTTTTGGATGGAAGGGACCTTAAAGATCATCCAGTTCCAATCCCCCTGCCATGGACAGGGACACCTTCCACTAGACCAGGTTGCTCAAAGCCTCATCCAGCCTGCCTTGGACACGGAATGGGGCATCCACAGCTTTTCAACACACAACAATAATACTTGTCTAGAATAAAAATTCCTGAAGGCAGAAAAGGCAGGGAAGTAACTATGAGGAGTTTAAAGACAACCTTATGCATTCAGTAACTGGGCAATAACGCAGCAAGTGAAATGCAAGGTAGGCAAGTGCGAAGTGAGGCGCAACAAAAAAGCAGTGCTATCTGTGTGCAGATGATGATGGGTCTTCATCAACCTTTACAATTCAGAAGAAGGTCAGGAATGCTGTGGATATTGCTGTAAGAACAGCAGTTCTATGGGCAGTGGCAATTAAAGAGGAAGAGAATGCTGTTAATTATTAGAAAAATAGCTGAGATGATCACAATGTTGCTGGTAATGCACAGTGTACTGACTTCTCAAACAGTGCATGAGTGCTAGAATAACACTGAGAAAAGCCTAACACAAGACACAAGGATGAGCTGGGTGTGAAACAGCATCCGCAACAAGCACAACAAAATAGATCAGACTAGGCCTGGGGAAAAAACAACTGGGTGGGATAGGGACTGTACAGTTGTGAAGATTACAGACAAAGTGTTTAGGGAATGCCTTCTTCCTGTTTCTCTAAGATATCAAATAACCACCAAGAGCAGGTGGAAAACAATCAAAAGGAAGCAGTTCTTCATAAATGTAATTAAACTGAATGTTCAAAATTCACATGGGGTTAAAAAAAAAGGAATAAACCCCAGCTCTAGAAAAATCCAAATCCCAAAAATCCATCAAGACCTACTGAACATAAAGACAGGGTCTGTATACCAGAACACTCCTGAAATCACAGATTTCAGAGTTTATTCAAAAAATTTAACCTTAAAAATTGGCTGCAACATAGGAAATAGACATATGACCACTTGTTAAAGGGAAGATGGGTCAGTTCAATCCTGCGTAGTTTTGTTAAACAGCAAGAGCCCAGCCCCAGATTTATAAATAACCTAAAGAAATGACTAGCATAGAATCACAGAACTGACCCATCTTCCCTTTAACAAGGGAATCACAGATTTCAGGAGGCAGTGAGAGGATTGCTACAAGTTTGCCTGCTCTTGAGGTGACATCCAACACGTGCCACCGCTGGAAACAGTTCTTTGGGCCTGACTTAGCAGGGCTGCTCTTCTGCGTGCTGGGCTCTGCTTTGGTGAAGTAAGGTTTCGAACAGTGATCATTTGAAATTGTCTGTAATGTAAATGTCAGAATCTATGCGAGAGATGTGTGTGAGCATGCTTGTTTAGAATTACGTATTTGCAGGACAAATCCAGACGAGATCGGCGCCTATGTGGGAACAACATCAGTAAATGGAACAGATGGGGATGCAGTGAAAGTCAATGTAACAAGAGTGATCCAGCATCCCCTCTTCAACCCGCTTATTCTGGACTTTGATGTGGCCATACTTGAGCTGGCAAGACCTCTTGTCTTCAACAAATACATCCAGCCCATCTGTCTCCCACTTGCTGTGCAGAAGTTTCCCGTTGGCAAGAAATGCCTGATTTCTGGGTGGGGTAACCTCCAAGAAGGGAACGGTAAGCGGTGACGCATTACCCGCTGATTTGCTCCGGAGCAGTGACAGACTTGGCAGCAAAGCCTCTGTCACTGTGACCCAGCCACTCCTGGAAGCATACAGGACAGGGAACAGGGACAGGACAGTCAGGAACAGACAGAAACACAAAAATAAGAGCACTACCTTAAACTGCAGTTATTTAGGAGCCACCAGCAAATAAGAAAATGGAGAGAGCAGCTTGGCAGGAACCAAGAGAAACATGCTGGTGTCCCCTCAGTAGGTCTCCCATGCTAAGCAGGAGAGGGGCACTGCTGTAGTTCTGGCAGGACAGTGTATCAGCCTCAGCAACCACACTGAGTTGCAAAGATGTTCCAAACAGTCAGAAAAAAGCAAAGATCCCACTGTAGGGGGAAGGCATGAGGATGGCGTGTGTGCTCCCAAAGAAGCCCTCTGACAGTTGACAGGGAGCCCGCAAGCTGTCAGGACAACACAGCCTCGCTGCCTGTGTGCAGTATCCTTCGCAGAGCTATGAAACTGAACCCTGGCATGAGGCAGGAGCTTCGGGGCTGCTGAGAGGGTAGCTTATACAGGACTGAACTCCTGTGTGGGATTAGAGCCTGTTTTCCTGAAATATGTGTTGGGTCAGTCTAACAGCCATTAGTTCTCACTTCCCACTGCCGTATTTGCTAATCCTGTGGTTTTCATGCAGCCACCAAGCCTGAGATCCTGCAGAAAGCCTCTGTGGGCATTATAGACCAGAAGACTTGCAACTTCCTCTACAACTTCTCCCTCACTGACCGAATGATCTGTGCTGGCTTCCTGGAGGGGAAGATAGACTCATGCCAGGTAAGAGTCTGGGATTTCTCTAGTCCTCTGGGGATTGTTCCAGAAAGCTGGGCTAACTCACAGCCTCAGCACATCCTTGGGAAATACTGACCGAGCTGCTGTGGCCAGGCTGTAACCCACGTGTACCATTGCTCAAAACACCCAGTCCACTGCCTTGGAGCTTTAGGAAAGTAAATAAAGCTCCATCGATGCTGCTTTAAACCAACATCCCACTGCTCTGTCTTGCCAGACTGGAGTCCTGGATGAAGTAGGTCTCTTCCTGTGGCAGTGAGACAATGGTAGTTGGTAGTGGCTGTCCGTCACGTGTGGAAAGGAGCTATCAGGAACTGTTAACTTTCATGACAAATGCCACTTGTATCTGCAGTCAGGCTGAGGCACTGACCCTAATTTCAGCCTCTGCACACAGACTGCATGGCAGCAGACAGCGCTATGGGGCTGGAGAAACAAGAGTTTGGGGCTAGCTAAGTTCTCCCAGTGTGGCTGAGGGGCAGCTCCATGTAGACCTGTCTTAGGGAGATTACGCTGAGCAGCCACTGCCTTGCTTCTTCCTCAGGGAGATTCAGGTGGACCCTTGGCCTGTGAGATGACCCCAGGAGTGTTTTATCTGGCTGGCATTGTGAGCTGGGGAATTGGTTGCGCCCAGGCTACAAAACCTGGTGTGTACTCCAGAATTACCAAACTCAAAGACTGGATCCTGGATACCATCTCACAGTTGCCCAGTCCTGGCACAGGCACCCCTTCCAGATCAGCCATCACTAGAATTCCTACTGCAGCCATCCTCACCCACCAGCCCAGCACAACAGCTGCAAGTCCAGTCAACAGAACCACCTTGAGCATGAAGATGACCACAACCATGAAAGAAACCTCCACAGCTCTGGAAACCACTGAGCCTGCCAAGCCCACCCTAACCCCAGGTAAAACTGACAACAGATTTATTGACATGTTAGTAGGAGGCCTCTAGTCCCAGCACCGAGAGTACTGAGCAGACCATGGGTTATTGCCTTCCAGTGGTGCCTTGTACCAGCCTCACCTTCAAGTGTTCCAGCAAGGTCTGCATTGGAAAAGAAAATCCCGAATGTGATGGTGTTGTTGACTGCAGCAACGGCTTCGACGAGCACAACTGTGGTGAGTACTGCTTTGCAGCCTGTGACTGCTGCCGAGCCTTAATCTTCATCACCCACCTCCCCAGTGCAACCCACCGACTTCACATGGGCTGTCTTGGGCCCCACGTTGTACAGTGGGGGCTTGGGCCAGCCCCTTGTGGTCCAGGTCTTGGTCTGCCAGAGCCTGTAACAAGATAAAGCTGCATGAGCTTATCCAAATTTCTGTCAGGGAATGTGGCCTCTTTTCCTATGCCGTCCAACATTCAGATCCCTTTCCCAGCACACAGGCCTTCTGTCTGGCCAACCAGTCTGCTACTACGGGGTGGCAAGAGAGCTCTGCATAATGTGGCAAAGCTTGGACTACACATTCCTTGCTGTGTGACAGCTCAGACAGTCCATCCAAACATCCTCTCCTCATGTTCCACATCCCCAGAAGGTGTGAACTGTGATAACAAGTAAAGGTTCCCAGACCATACCATGTCTGCCGAGTCTTGTCTCAGATGAGTGAATGAAATTCATCACATCCTACTGCCCTGTGTATGTCTTCCCAGATGGCTGCCCCATCTGGAAGGAGTGCAGATATCCCTTTCACTTGCAGTTACTTAAAACCATGGTGCCTCTTCTTCTGTCCCAGACTGTGGCTTATCAACTGCTCTGGCCTTCAGCAAGATCGTGGGTGGCAGCACTGCAGCTCGAGGAGAATGGCCCTGGCAAGTCAGTCTCTGGCTTCGGCAGAAGGAGCACAAGTGCGGGGCTGTCCTCATTGCGGACCGCTGGCTGCTGTCTGCAGCTCACTGCTTTGATATGTAAGTCTGAAACGGGCTAATGAAGCCAGCTGGCTCTTGGCCTCGCCTCCATCAGCCCACCTGCCCTCCCCCTTCCTCGCAGCCCAGCAGCATGGCTGGGATGCTGTGCCCCACTGGAAGCACAGCCTCCCTATCACAGATGTGCCCCTCCAGGTAAGCATGGAGAGGAATGAGTGGAGCAAAGCCACAGTGTGATGGGGCCATGGGGGGCCCTGGCCTCACAAGGTGTGGCTGTAGTGCATCCCAGCCCCACAAGTGGAGGAACTACCCTCCTTGTAAGACCATGCTGCTAACAGTGAGGTTTGCTGTCTTTCTGCAGTTACAGTGACCCCAAAATGTGGGTGGCCTTTCTAGGAACACCCTTCCTGAGTGGCATCGATGGCAAAATTGAGAAAATATTCCGTATCTACAAGCACCCTTTTTACAACGTCTACAGCCTGGACTACGATGTGGCACTGCTAGAGCTGAACACGCCCATCAAGTTCAGCAGCACCATCAAGCCTATATGTCTCCCAGACAATTCACACATCTTCCATGAAGGAGCCAGATGCTTCATCACAGGCTGGGGCTCCACAAAGGAAGGAGGTACTGGCTGAGAGAGCTCCCTCACGTTCATGATGGCCAAGCTAAGTGCCACCTACACTGTGAGCCCAAACATCTACGATTCCCACTCCACTGCCCCAAGCACTCCCCATGCCAGGCTGGATCCTGCAGGGATACCAACCTGGGCAAGGCCTGGTGTCACCACAATCTCCCCTCCGGCCACCATGTACTGTGCTCCTCCATTTGGTTATACCTCTGCCCTCTTGCAGCCTTCCCAAGCTTTCTACATGACAGCCACTCGGCTCCCCATCCCTGTAGCAGCTGCTCCAGCTGTGCTCCTGCTGTACAAGGATCACCCTCATACCACTTCTCTCTGGTCAGCCGAGCTGCTTGACAAAATACACCCCAAAGGGACCTTCCTGTGCTTGTTCTGCTGGGGAAGAACCAGGCCTCATTCACTTTCCTAGTGCCGGTCTCTCCCTTTGGCAAGCAAGTAAGGCTGCAGAGACCCCACTCCACATGCTGCCACTTCTTGCCTGCTCTGCATCAAGTGAAGAGAGATACTTGTCTCCTCAGGTCTCATGTCAAAGCATCTGCAAAAAGCAGCAGTGAACATGATCGGAGACCAGGCCTGCAAAAAGTTCTACCCTGTCCAGATCAGCAGCAGAATGGTGTGTGCCGGTTTCCCGCAGGGCAGCGTCGACAGCTGTTCAGTGAGTGCAAGAGCAGCAAATGCTGTGGCTGGGACAGAGCAAACTTGTGCAAAGTCCCCTGACTATTATTCTCTCAGGGGGCCTTGCCCTGCCTCCCCTAGCTCAGCTGTCTGTCCATCCATCTCCATGGCTGTTGCCATTATCCAAGTCCACAGACCTCATTCTGCTCTCCTCTCTCTGCAGGGCGATGCAGGTGGGCCCCTGGCATGTAAGGAACCCTCAGGAAAGTGGTTTCTAGCAGGAATCACAAGCTGGGGCTATGGCTGCGCCAGACCGTACTTCCCTGGTGTCTACACGAAAGTCACAGCTGTCCAGGGCTGGATCGCGCAGCACCTCAAGCTCTGAAGTTGTATTTTGCCACTCAGGGAAGGCGACGAACGAGAGGCGTAATTGCCAGAGAATGCACTAACCCCTCAGCTATGTACATTTTCTTTGATGCTGCAAAGGGGTGAAGATGGCCTGCAGGTATTAAGCAAATGCCAGTGTTGTGTGACCTGCTGCAGTTATGACATCAGGGCATTTGATAACTGCTTCACGTAGAAAGGTACAGTTCTAGACATTTTCTATAAATAAAGGAGGCCTGTCCCACCTTAAGACTCGGCCAAACATCCTACGCATTAAAATGTGACCTTTCCAGTTGGAGGGGTGCCTGAAACATCTGCCAGAGCAGTTTGGCTGACCTCTGTCTACGAGCCGTCATCCAAAAGCCAAGCTAAGGGACACAAGTCTCAGCCCAGAGTTACGCCCTTGCAGAAACCTTGCTGCCGCGATGAAGCTGTTATGTTGCGCAGTGGCTTTTTGAAAGGGCTTTGCTCCTGTTTTCCACTCAGTGCTTGATACTGGTAAGGTCAGCGATGATCCCCTGGCTCACTATTAGATCACAAAAGGCGGCAAGGCTAAAACACTTTGACTGAAGGCTGCACAAGCGCTCATCAGGACAGGGGTCTCACACAGCCCCCCCACTTCCCTCCCCCAATTCCTTTGCATAATGGAACAGGTGATTAAATTGACAAATACTAAGGCACAGCCACACAGGCCACTGTTCCAGTTAAGCTAACTGGGAAAAATTCGAAGTGCTGAGATAGTGGCCCAAGGATATAACTTTGGGAAAACTGGTCCCACCAGCCAGCATAAGGCACACAGACACCATGTGGGCAGAGTTATTCACCTCATAGATTTGACCACCAAAACTGAAGAGCAGCTACTACCCCAACCCCCTTCCTAGTCTTCGGCACTTAAGCTCTGCATTTGGGTACAGCAAGATTTCGTCTTTCCCAACCCCGCTGGCAGCGAGACCCATCACTTTCCCAGCTAGAGGAATAGCAGGGTGGGAGACCTGACTTCCTGGCATGGCTCAGCTCAAAATAGGTTGAGAGCCACGGCTGGAACACTTGTGGAATGCTCCCATCCATAAAACAGGACTGCTGCACAGCCAGTATCACAAAATATACAGCCAGAAAGAAAAGTGAAACAGCCCCATAGCAAATATAGCTGGAAAACTCTTTATTTTCAAGCAGTCATTCTGCCCAATCTGGATGGGAAACTCGTTCAATTAGTCCAAATATCCAGTTATCTCCTAATGGGTTAACTTGTGTGAGAACACTTTAGTCCCTTCATACAAGTTGCCACATTGGGAGATTACATGAAATCAGGTTCTCCCAGAACTCTCTGAATGCCCTAGCAGCTAAGGAGATGTCATCCTTCCAGTCTGCCTCCCTGCCCCAGCACGCGGTGAAATACCTTATAAAATACAGAAGAGCTTAAAAAGAGGGGATTTTAAAAGTCTTACTACAGGGGCATGGGCCTTTTAATCTCCAACACTCTCAGCTGCTGTGCACACTGCTGTGCACACAGCATAAACCAATCTTTGCAGGAGAGGTGTGTAAACCGAGAACAATACAGAGCTCAGCCCCAAAGCAGATCCAAGTCCTCTGTTGCCCAAGTGCTGCTCCCTCAAAAACATCACGCCTACAAGGTAGGCTCCAAGGTGGGAGGTCTCTGCCAGAGCCAAACCACGAGTCAGAGTATCACAGCCACCCAACACATTTTACTCTACGAAGAAATCAACCTAAGTACCTCCCAACCCTTTTCATCCCGAGGTGTGCTCGTAGAACTATGCAAGGGCTGTGCTGCAAACCTAGTAAGACCACCCCTGCTCCCCAACACACTTCTTGAGCCAAGTCAAAGCCTACGAGCGCAAAAGTGAGCCCCACATACAGCTACACAAATACAAGGGAAGAAAGAGCCGAGTGTGGCACGTGGAGCACCTTATGGCAGCTTTTCCCACTGATGAACAGGGGCTGAGTAACTCTGGGTCCAGGCTTGCTTTCCTGGGAAAGGGACTGTGTTGCTGGCTGGGCCCCTCTTTTCCACGGAAGTCTCCTTGCCTCTTGCAGGCCTTTCAGCAGGGATTTATCAGCTGCTATATGCCTTGGCCAGTCTGGACTGCTGGGAAGAGCATGAGGCAAAGCATGCAGCTCGTGGTGGCTCTAAGGGTGAGGAAATTCACTCACTCCTGGGGCCGGTGCTAATAAAAGCCAATGGATGCAAAAGGTTCAGCAAGGGTTTATTGCTCTGCCATGGCAAGGGCTGGAAAGGCAGGGTTTCAGCCTCCAACCCCCTGGACTGGCCACTCGTCCCTTCCCCACATGGTCCCTCCCTGGTCAAGGAGCTGGGGTGCTTCACATGTTGGCTCTCTCCCGCTGCAGCCGAGAGTTGTAGGCTCGGGAAACCGTGTTCCAGGAGTCCATGTACCGGTCCATGCACATGGCGATGCATTTCTAGGGCACAGAGAGCGCTCAGCAGCAGCCCCACGGGTTGGCCCGTGAGTCTCCGGTTCTCCCCGACCGCGCTCACCTGCTCCGAGTTGTCCAGCGCGCCGCCGGGCTTGCCGATGCACTTCCGGAAGCACTTGTCCGTCATGCGCTGCGGAGAGAGGCCGTGAGCG
>NW_010263837.1:0-1226 GCF_000690775.1 Eurypyga helias
TCTATGATTCTATGATTCTCTTGCTCAAAGCAGGACTGTCACTAACCTTTACTGTGGCTTTGTCCAGCAGAGTCCTGGAAACCTGCAAGGACAGAGATTCCATGACTTCTTTGGGTGACAGTTCCACAGCTGTACCAGTCTCCTAGTGAAGAAAGTTCCCCATTTGCTACTTCGATATATGTGTACATGTGTGGGTGTGTGCGTATATATAAACATTTCTTGGTCTTCTGCAGTATTGTTTCATGTTTCTTCCAGACAAATGAGATATTTTAGGAAACACTATGAACTTTCTCTGATTTCTTTTTTTTTTTTAAATAAAATTTGATATCAGTGCTGTGGGAAAAAAATGTTCCTCCCCAAATACATAAACTGTATTTCCAGCTATACTGAATGACTTTGATTTCTTAGCCCTGTGTTGCCCAAAACACAGATTGTGCTGTTATTTCTTGTTACTACTAGTTACTACTCTTTGCACCTTATCTTGCGTGGTCTGGGTGTGCTGGTTGTGTTGCTTGAGGCTCTCACAGCTCTTGCAGCGCAGAGGGGCAGGAGAAGAGAGGCTCCAGAGGGACTCAGCCAGGATCACTGCTGCAGAAGGACCCTCTCTTTATTGTCCCCCCTTGACTTGCTGCGTTCTCCTGTGCTTTTACCCTTAGATGTCTCTCTACGGAACAGTCTTCCACTGGTGCAGCCACAAGCTCAGCTTTCCCCTAACAAGGGTGTTTTGGACTACCTGGAGTCTGAAATCCAAAACCTTAACATGTCCCAGCTCCGGCCGCCCTCCCACCAGCGGCAGGCTGTGCAGCCCAGCCTGCTGTCCTCCCTGGGCTCCGAGATCATGCCGCCTCCTCTTGCTGACCACATCTCCTCCATCCATGGGAGCAGCAACTCCTCACGGCCACAGAGAGCTGCCCGCACCCCCAGACCCTGGGACTCTGCTGCAGAGGACAGGAGGGAAAACAGGAGGTGGCCCTTGCCTTCCAGTGGGGATTCTCATTCCAGCTACAGTCAGGAGCCCTGGGACAGGCAACGAGAGGACCATCCTCAGAGGCAGAGGACAGGCGGCTACAATGGCAGGCCCCAGCACTCCAGACAGGATGTGTCGCCCCTACGCCGGGCTGAGAGGGGCAAGAGCAGCAGCAGCAGCTCCAGTTTCTATCCAGAGGAGGCCAAGGAGCGCTCCAGACACCATCATGGCTGGAGACAGGAGCCCGCAGGGAGGCGGG
>NW_010263837.1:1257-5010 GCF_000690775.1 Eurypyga helias
CAGGCCGAGCAATAACTCAGGTCAGCGGCGGCACAGCTACTCTCCCCCTTCTCGCCGGGGGTCGTGCAGCTCCTCAGAAGAGCAGGCCCGTCTCCCAGCATCAAACCGCCGCCGGCGGCACCGGTCTCGGGAATGGCCAGAAGATAAACCCCCCAGTTACCGCTCATTAGAAATCATCCCAGGTCAGGAAAAGAAGCACAAAGGCAACACGGGGCCACGCTCGGTGAGTCAGCTGCCCTTTTGCTTTCCCACCTAAGGGAAGAGGTGGGTTTTGGGGCCTGAGAATGAATGGTTGTTACTTTCTGTAGCCTTGTTGTCTTTCAGCCGGAGGGCAAAGAGCCCTCCAAGGTGCCCGGCATAGCCTGGTTATGAAGAGGCTGCTGAGTTCCCTGCCTTCAGGCATGTGTTGCGTGGCCATAGTGCGTGCAGGGGCAAAGCCAGCAGTCAAATAAAATAGGTTCCCTGTCACGTCCCACACTGGGTGGTTACACCCTCTCACCCCTGTCCCTACCTAGAGGCATTTGGGGCTGTATGTATGTGTTGGTGTTAGCATGGCTGTTCTCCTGGCACCGCATGGGGAGAAAGCACTTCCAGAGTACCAAGTATCCCACTGCAACCCTCTCTGGTGTTGCTTTACTTCTGATTTCTTTTAACATGTGCATGATCCTCCTATTATCCGTCTCCAACTTTTAATTTTTATAGTATATTGGTGATATTTCTAAGATGGTTCATAAGGGAAAGCATCCAGGTAAGATGCCTGAAGCTACATAAAATAGGCTTTAAGATCATGGGTGGCTCTGGTTAAGAAATGTGTGATCCTCCAGGCCAGGTGGAAGAGGATGGCACGCTTGTTGGGACTCCTGAGAACCGAACATGCATTATAATGTCAGCGAGCAGCTTGCTCACGGCTCAGTTTACACTGGGACAGGATTTCAGGTAGCAGCCTAAGTGTGAAAAGCTTCATATCCAATTGCTAGTCTCCAAGTTAGATATAGTGTATTCCCCCTTAAAAAAATGAAGATTTTTTAAAATGACAAAATGTTTGGTGTCCCTTGTCACATATCTGCAGAATTTTACCAGGTGGGAGCCTTCTCAAAGGGCTGTATGGTGCATATTATTGTTTTCCCTTGCATGTTTTGGAAGGAAGTGCAGTTCTAGTCCCAGCTGGGATGTGTGTGTGTATGAATGGTTTTGTTACGCTGCTCAGAGCAGGTAAGAAGACACACAATTTCCATTCATCCTTCCTTGTTCCTGAATCTTTTATTTTCTCTTGCAGGACAGAGGAAGTTCCCACAGTGGAAGAAGCATAGTAATTTAATGCCGGTACTGCAAGAACTAAGATTCCCACTGGACTCCTCTTAGCTTTTCTACTGTGTAGGTTGGGATGGCTGCTTTGATTGAACTGACAACCAGCAAAAAAACAGATGAAGCAGTCTTCCCCGTAGACTTGTAACTCTGAAGAATTGGTTTAGTGTCTATGAAAGCGATACATCATCCCTTTTTATTCTCGTGGTCCACTGAAGACATTCTGTTGGAAACAGCAGATTTGATTTTTTTAGTAAATGGTGTATTCACAGTCTTTAAAGAGAGATACCAGTTGTCTTTGTTAGGTGCCCTGGCACTGCAAGGAGCCCAGTCCGTAGAATGCTGGTCCTTTGCACAGCAGGTACTGGGGAATGGCTTCAATAACCACAGAGTCGTAAAGTCACAGGAGAGTAGAATAATTTAGGCTGGAAGAGGCCTCTGGAGGTCACCTGATCTGGTCTCCTGGGAGTTCGTATGTAGGGAGGCACAGCATCTCCTTTCGAAGGCCCTCTGTTGTGCTTCACAATGTGTGACGTTTGCTGCTTCTGCCTGGTTGCTCAGCATAGTTGGGGCAGTTGCTTCCTCTTGTCCCTGGTGAGCCCCTCTCCCAGACAGAAGGATCACAGCGTTGGAAGGATGTTTGGCTGCCTTAATAAGGGCTCACTAGCACATCTGCAAATTGTCACCTCATCCACTCTATGCTGACTGAAACAACCTGCCCTACTTTATGCTTAGACCCTAGTGCCTTAGAAATTACTCGTTCTAACCTTTAACCCGGACCTGAGTTTATTTGTAAACTTAAAGGACTAAATTTACCAAAGTTTGGTCAGCCCTACAGAGTCTGAGCAAGGTGTGACTACTCACCCTCACACTGTGCACCAGAATTTTTTCAACTCTAGGAATCATGAGTTTGGTGGGTATATCTTTCCTAAGCCACGTACTCTTTTCCATGCCTTTTGTATTCTCCTTTTTCTCTCTATGCCATGTATCCTATAAGTGGGATGGGATAAAGGGCTCTGAAGAAGTCTTACAGTCACCATTTTTACTGTTGTCCTTGATCCTTACCCTGACTTTTATACCAGACCTGCACATGGGGTGCATCTGGTCTGTGCCTACACTGCAGGGTTTTCTCATCTCGTCCCTTGCAATTAGAAGACAGAATTTCTGTACTGTCTCCTTTCACCACTGAGGCCAGTGGTGAAGGAGAACAACTTGCCCTTTCTCCTGGATGTGATTCATCCACTGGTTTCATTTAAAATGTGCTGGAAAAAGAGAGCTGTTCTGGATGCTGGCTGCTTCCATGGGAAACTGGCTTGCCAAAGGCACTTCTCGGATTCAAGAGACCCAACGGTTGGCAGGGAGCTTTCGGAACTTGGTGTGAATTATTTTGTTACTCAGAGGCACTAGAGATTAGCCAGCGTCAGTTACTGTTGCCCAGCTTATTTCCCAGTCAGTGCTGCACAGGACACTTACTACTGTTTGTACTTTAATGTCCCAGTTACTGATTTGCTCATGCTTTCCCCTGGAAGACTGACTTGGAGAGGCTTTCACTTTCCCACTTTTCTTTCTTTTTCTTTTCTGTGAACAATGATGGGAATGATTGGAGCAAATATTCCTAGCTGGATATCCAATGCAGTTGCTGGCCATCCAAAGGCTACTACAGGCAGTGCTCATTTCCCTGCAGTTTCTTGGGGCTGACAGTGCTTATTTCTAATTCCCTAGTATGGAAATGAAGTAGGTGGACCCATTAGATTGACTTTGTTTCAGAACCAGAGGCCTGCTTTTTGAAGACAGGGGGGCTGTCTGCCAGGAGTTGATGGCTAGCACAAAACACAGCTAAAAGACCCGCTCTGAAGTTTGAGTTCAAGAAAGGAAGGCTGCATTAAGCATAGTCCTTGTCTGCATTTGACCCAAACTGTGAATAACGTGAACTGACCCATGAGTTACATCTGGAATACAGGGAATTAAGTGTGTTCACAGAACTTGCAAAGCTAGTATCACTCTCGAATCTGGTTCTCAGTCACTGGCTATGAATAATTTTTATTCTTATTTAATGACATGCTGAGGGGTTTATGCATTCCCTCTTCTATGATGGGCTAGTATTTTTTTAGTTAAGAGGAGTTTACGGTGACTGCAATGACAGAAAATAATATGGGGCTCCTTCTTGCAAAACCAGCATCCAGTTTTGACTTTAGCATTGCCCTCTGGCAGCTAGTAGCAGATATACCCAGAGGTCTCTAGATTCTCCACTTGGAAGCTGAATTAGTGGCTTGGAATTTGACTCTCTCCTTATGCTTCCAATAGGCCCATACATCACGTGAGACAACTTCTTCCTGTCATCTCAACCCAGCCCAAATGTCCGGGTTTCAGGGAAGGGCTGTGCCTTTCTCTGTCAAGAGCAGAGGCTATTGAGACACCACTTCAGATCCCAAGATGGGCAAGAGTTCA
>NW_010263837.1:5041-15438 GCF_000690775.1 Eurypyga helias
TTTCACACTCAAGTGTCTACAAGCCAACACGTGTCTAGCAAGTTTTCCCAAGAGCAAGAACCCCCTCACACAGCAAGAGAACCTGGGTGACTTTGTGTCGCAGCAGCTGCTGCTGCTGCTGTAGTGTGAGCACACAAACTTCAGAGGTTGTGCTTTTTTATCTAAACGCTGTGAAGGAGCCCTCCATCTTTATTTGTTCCTCTAGTCCCCGTAATTGAGCTAGGGTGACTAATTGTAGATTGTGTGAATTTGCGCAATTGGGGCTGTGTGAAGTCTGAAGAGCTTTATCTTTATCATACTTGAGCTCCTCTTCAGTCACTTTGTTCATATTTATAGAAACATTAAACAAAACTCTTCAGGGAAAATTGATGGTATCTCTGTCTTAATTCTGTAACTTCTTCAATTGTGACAGAAGTAGATTAGGTTATCCAGCAGGGAAGCAGAAATGATACCAGGTTTACTGGTCCACAGACCACTGTGGTTCATAAAACACCAGTTGGTGGGCTGTGAAATAATTACAAAGGAAATCTATATATGCATGCTTTACAACTGCAAGCAGAAAGAAAAGAGGGAAGGAAATAGGCTCTGCTTTGAATGCTTATTTCTACTTTTAATTGGCTATACTTGAAGGCCGTTGTGACAGCACTGCACAATTCTATGCAGACTTTTTTTTCCAGTAAGATTACAGGGTCTTTGACTTTTTAAAAGGGAGAGAGAGAACTGAGCAGCTGAAATAGTGCACACTGAAAGAAAAAAACAGTAGGAAGTACCCTAGCCTTGTTCTTTCTAGGTTGTAATTTATTAATGCTTAATTTTTCAGCCATTCCAAAGAGCTGATGTACGTATGTCAGCCCATTTGGGATGAAAAAAGTTGAGTATTGTTCACGTTCGGGAGTTTCTCCCATTCTAGACTTCTGTTCTTTCTGTCATGAAGTTGAAGGAACATACCCTACAGCCAAGAATGAATTCTCTGTCTCAGATAAAGTGCCTCGATAGCCACCGGAGTTACCCCAATTCAAAATAATAACGTAAGGAGCAAGTAACCGTGCCACATGGGGCAGATAAGGACACCTGTGCTGCTCCTGTCAGCTGCTCTCTACCTCAGACCAGAGATCCATAAGAGAGAGAAAAAAATCATGTAATTTTTCTTTGATTAAGAAAGGACTTGCAATATCTGGCTTTCTTGCTTATTTGCAGAGCGCCCTGCCATTCCGGAATGCCGTTCCAGGAATGGAGGGCAAGGGCTTCTTCTTGTGCAATCATCGATCTGGTCTTGGCAAGTGCCCGCTTGGCAGTGGAAAGTGCTGAAATGCCCAGTCGCTATCTCTGGGATTGTATTCATGATGGAAAAAGCTTCGGGGCGGGGAGAAGTTGCCTTGGGTGAGGACCACCACAATGCAAAGCCCTTCAGCGGTGCGTGTCACTGCACAGGCAGCTATATCCCCTCTGAGTTACTACCTCCAGCAGCACATCTGTTTAAAACACCCGCTTAGTGTGGTTAGACACTTCCATTTGTCGACCTGATGTAGGAGGGAGATGACACTTGAGGAGGTATTAAATTAACCCCCACAAGTAACGGCTGCTCATTGCTATTTCTGCTGAGTTTAGTGCCTATAATGTGCCTTGTTCTGGTCTTTGGAATATTATTCCAGCTGTAAAACCAGATGGTAGATGTGTAGATTCTCTTCCATGACTATCAAATGTAAAATTAAAATTCAAGAGACTTTTCAACCAGTTGCTCTTGTGTGTTCTTCCTCGATTTTATATTTTGGACAAAAATGCAAAATGGTTTCTTTGTATGGGGGACTCTTTTTTTGTTCTTCATATTTTGGGAGAGTTTTTCTTTTTTTTTTTCTAAGAAGATAATTTCAATCAATTCAAATTGGAGAAGAGAAGGCTCCGGGGAGACTTTATAGCACCTTCCAGTACCTGAAGGGGCTACAGGGCAGCTGGGGGGGACTTTTTACACGGGCCTGTAGTGCCCGGACAAGGGGCAACAGGCGTAAGTTAGTGGGGAGACAGATTGGATATCAAGAGGAAATTCTTCCCGGAGAGGGTGGTGAAGCACTGGGACAGGTTGCCCAGAGAAGCTGTGGATGCCCCATCCCTGGAAGTGTTCAAGGCCAGGCTGGATGAGGCTTGGAGCAACCTGGTCTAGTGGAAGGTGTCCCTGCCCATGGCAGGGGGGTTGGAACTGGATGGTCTTTAGGATCCCTTCCAACCCTAACCATTCTGTGATTCTAATACCAAGAGAGTGGAAAAATCTCTGGAAAACCATCGGCAGCCCTCTCCAATGAAGTGACCCACTGCAGCAATTGCAGATTTCTCTGCCACGTCTGTGAAACAAGAACACTGACTGTTTGGTTCCCAAGTGCTTTGAGCTTCATGAGCTGGAAAGTCTTTGAGAAAAATCTGATTGTTTGATAAATAACTATGGCAGTTGAGCTTTTCCCACTTCTCAGATGTGACAGTCACCTAAGTGGCTGACAGAGGGACAGAGGAACAGAGTTGTTGGGTCTCACACCAGTGGCTTAATTCATTTGCCTCACGTCCCACCCATTCCCCTTAGCTAATGCCCGTTGCAGCTCAGCGTTACAGCCTTTCTGCCTCTTCCTCCTGCTGCGCAGTGGTTGCATGTGCCAAATACAGAGGGTTGGCCCCACTGAAGACCCAGCGGGCACTTGGAACTTGAGCTGTGGGAAAGCACGCTCTACAGCGGGAATGCCATCACTTTCTGCCTGGGACCGGGTCCCCAGGGAGCCTGGGGAGAATTTATCATAGAATGGTTTGGGTTGGAAGGGGCCTTTAAAGATCATCTCACCGCCCCGCCCCTTGCCTTGGGCTGGGGCATCTTTCACTAGATGAGGTTGCTCAAGGCTCCATCCAAGCTGACCTTGAACGCTTCCAGCGACAGGGTGTGCACACCTTGTCTGGGCAACCTGTTCCGGTGTCCCACCGCCTCATCACAAAGAATTGCTTCCTTATATCCAATCTAAATCAACCTCTTTCAGCTTAAAAAGAGTTTCCCCTTGTCCTGTCACTACAGGCCATGGTAAAAAGCCTTTCTCTGTTTATAAGCCCCCTTTAAGTACTGGAAGGTGCTATAAGGTCTCCCCGGAGCCTTCTCTTCTCCAGGCTGAACAAGCCCAACTCTCTCAGCCTGTCCCCATAGCAGAGGAGCTCCAGCCCTCAGAGCATCTTCATGGCCTCCTCTGGACCCACTCTAACAAGTCCATGCCTGTCTTTTGCTGGCAGCCCCAGAGCTGGATGTTTCCCCTGGGCAAAATTTGGCAGCTGGCTCAGATGTATGCCCATCTTGTCAGCCTGTGCAAAATGGCTCGGACACTGGGAAAGAAGGAATGTGAGGGGGGTGCACGCATACTCCTGTGCACCACCTGTTAGTGCATTTGTTGGAAATGGAGGGTAAAATACAAAAGGGGGTGTTAGCCACAAATAAATTCCAACTGCCAGAGCAGTGAGGTTACGGCGCAGGCCTTCCCACAGGAACAGTGGGAACAAAATTCAGCTCAGGCCCTGTGCACCACCTGGTTAGTGCATTTGTTGGAAGTGGAGGGTAAAATAGGGTTTTAGCCACAAATAAGTTCCACCTGCCAGAGCAGTGAGGTTATGGCACAGTGGGAACAAAATTCAGCTCAGGTCTAGCCACTGCTAATGTGGAATTTGGTCAACTTATGAAAGGGGCCTCTATGACATGGTAGCCTGTAGGGGACTCAGTGACCCAGGAGCTGCCTTCCACGTCTCTTAGGCTCAGGTCAGACTGACCCTCCGATACCAAATCTCAACAACAGGTCCAGAGTCCCCCCCCAGCTTCTTGCCTGTCCCACTCAGCTGGATCTGCTTGCAAAAGAGCAAGTGGGGAAACAAAGCAGGACCTTTGACCCCTTGCTATCGCTATATTAGCTCTGCATAAATGCCGGTGTCTCCGATGAGCATCTACCTCCGCTTCGGCCTGAGAAAGAGGGAGAAAGCAGGACAGGTAAGAGCTGAACTCTCTGTTTGGGTGGTATGGGCTTTGTGACTGGTCTCTCTAGGACATAAGTGAGCGGAGGTGGTCTTCTATTTTGCCCCATTTCTTATTGCAAGCCAAGGCATGAGCCCTTCTCCTACTCCATAGCCAGGAATGTTGCTGAAATGGAGAAGTGTGGGAGTGCTTGAGGTGACCTGAAGTGAAGCTGGGTGATGGATGCTCCATAGGACACTCATGAAAGGGTCAAGCCCCTGGCAGGGATTGCAGACTTTCAGTGCTGGAAGATACATAGACTTTTCCCAGCGGCCTTCACCACAGGGACTACAGGCTCTGAAGCAGGCAAGATCCTCTCTGTGCTCTTTGGAAGCAAATGTATAGCTTTTGTCTACGGAAGGAAAAACTGGCTCTAGGATTTAAAATCAAGGAATTGTGGTAACGGAGCAAGTGCTGCTGTTCAGGAAATGTCTAGTGAAGATGAAAGTGGTAGCTTTGGGAGGTAATCTGTGCACAGAAGGCAATAAAAATGGATGGAAATTTCCTTACTGTGGAATAAGAAGTAGCATTGACTACCTGAACAGGATTTAGAAAACCAGTCACCCGTGATAGACTTGCAGCCTTGTTGCCATTGCAGTTCCTAGCACGGCAATGTTTTCTTCATGTTACTCTGAGTGATGCAGCCCTCTAATTCAGGGTATACATCAGGTTTAACTTCTAAACATCTTTTTAAGTGCAGCACGTTTGAAGAGCTTCTTTAGATGTAATGTCATCTTTTCAACGTGCCAAGTACCGTCATTTCCAGACTTCCTCATTCTGGCTTTTTTAATAGAGAGAATAAAGGAGGTTGGCTGAGGTTCACTTTGTACTTACTCTCCTTTGAGAACTTGTTAACTATCTGCTTTGTTAATCCCAGTGTGGAAAAGAGAAGAGAGCCCAGTTGGGTCTTTCCTCAGCTAGAGCAAGACAAAATACTCAGGTCACACCGTTGTATGTGACACACTGACCAGCAGTGTTCTTCAGAGCTATTTACCAAAAAAAAAAAAAAAAAAACCCAACCCCAAAAATATCCCACATTATGTATTTTTCAGTGGTACCTGTGTTTGGAGGAAACCTGTTCTGACCTCTGGCAGTTGTAGTGGTTCTCTCTTACGCCAAAAAAAAGGAACTTCAGCTCTCATATAAAGAAGTAACTTTAACTGTCACATATTTCTTGGAACTCTAAAAGCTATCATTCATTGTGGATATTTGTGAAAATACACACAAAAGTACACCTTCATTTTGATAATGTTTTTTCCTCACATTTTCAGAGGAAATGCACTATGATCTTTTCCATTCCATCCTTCATTCGTCGGTCAGGTTTGTTACAAAACTCTGGTGTTTAACTGACATGTTTTATTTCTCTGAAAACAAACAAAATATTGTATGCTGACTCCAGCAGGTGTCTCGGTGTAAAGAACGGAACCGGTGGTGCAAGCCATGCTGCAATCCAGGGCGTTGGTGATAGCTCTGATTCTGCTCCTTAGCACCACTCTCCCCGGTAAGTCCAGAAAGCTTTCCTGCCTGCCTGAGACAGGGCTTAGCTCTACGGGTTCTCACTTGCCCTACAGAAGTCTGACCCATCCATAAAGCAGGACTGAAGCCCAGTAGCACAGGTCAGAACTATGAATACGCGGTGCTTGGAAGCGTGAAACAAGTCAGTAGGGACCTGGCATGGAAATTTTCTGTACCTGGTGCAAATACTCTGCCATGTAAGGCCTATGACCTAGATGCCCAAAAATGAGTGATGAGGTGCTGCTGGATGCTGCTAGAGAGAATTCTGAGGGAAGGCTTGGAATCTCAGAATTTCGAGTCTCTTCCCTCTGTGCCTGGGGGAAGATGTCAGAGACCCAAATGACTGGAAAAGCCTCACGGTTTTCTGCCTCCTCTTTCCCAGAAGTGCACTCAAAGTCCATCTTTGAGAAAGATCGTCGTGACTGGTTGGTCATCCCTGACGCAATTGCAGCTTACATCTATGAAACGGTGAACAAGATGTCCCCTAGGGTCGGTCAGTTCCTGGTGGATGCTGCCCAGACTCCAGCAGTTGTTGTGACCAGGTATGGAAAGATCTTCTGCGCTAGTGCCACAGTAGCCATGGGTGAAAAGGGAGAGGGGGTGTGGGAGAAAGAACAGATTGACCAAGTATCTATTCGGGGAGACTCAAGGGGAAATGGATCAGCAGCCAAAGCCTGATGTGACTACGATGGGAGTGGGGTGCTGGAAAGGTGGAGTGGGAGTGGTTTCACATAAAAGTGCAAGCTCTTGCCCAGGATGCACACTGAAGACGTGCTCATGGGGACAGCAGGTACAGCTCTTTACACATGGGTGGTGAGGGAGGGGGCCACTGGCTGGGGGGAGGGGATCAGCCCCCTTGGAAAGGTGCTGTGGTGCTGTCTGTGAGGGACCAAGCACTGAAGGTGCTGGGAAACGCTGCTGTCAATCAGAGAAAATCATAGAATTGGTGCTAGCTATAAATAAATGTTCCTCAAAGAAGCGAGTTTCCTCCCAAAAGGAACAGCACACTGACCCAAGAGATACAGTTCCATGTAACTCATGTCAAACACATACTGCCTATCCCTGCCTTCTGAGGGAAGTCCCTCTAGGACTGCTGAGGAGCTTTGCAGCCTCAGTGACAGGCAGGGTGATAACTATAGCAGACGGAGCTCACCATCACGTATTTGTCTCCTTCAGGAACTTCCTCATCAGAGAAACAACTAAACTCAGTATACTGGCTGAACAGCTGATGGAAAAAATAAAGAACCTGTGGTACACAAGAATCCTAGGCTACTAGCCAGAAGAAGAAAAGTCCGTGTTTCCTGGAGTGAGTTGGTAGCACCCTGCAGTGTTCTCTTTCCCCCTGCCCCTACTATGGACCGAGATCAGTCAATAAGACAGAATCGATGCTCCTCTTCATGCCACTAGAAGGAACCCAGCTTCAAAGACCAAAGGATGGATGGCATCTGCTGAAACCCCGCTGCCGGGCATGGGGAAGGCAAGATTGGAGAGCTCTTCTGTAGCCAAATCCTGAAAATTAATTCCTCCTGAATGGCTTGGCCATTGCCCCTCGAATAAAACAAATGTTGGTTGTTACACTTCCTTAAGTTTCCCATTTGTATTAACTGTTACAAAACCATATCGACCTTGGCATCCCATTCTGCTGAGAAGGTAGCTGCGATTCCCAAGACGCTGTTGAAGGCAGTGCTAACAAACCCTGGCTGTTCAGGCACATTTAACTAAGCTCAGCTCCCTCTTGGGTGAGGGCACTACCTGAGCACCTTTCCGGGTGGCCACAACATGGCAACCGTAACCACACATCAGGAAAGACCACGAAATGTTGAGTCCTACCAATCGTGCTCCTGGGCTAGGTAAGAAGCAAGTAGGTACACCTGCATCGAGTGTCCAAAGATTTCAGATAATCTGGGAAAACTAATGCTAGTAAACTGAGCTGTCCATCAATCTGAGCAGAACTTGGACAGTGAGGCTACTGAACAGCCTTTCCAAAGGAGAAATGAGGGAAGAATTTCTGTCTTCAAGGTGGGGGGGGGTGGTCAGTTTATGAGCAAAGCACCTACACCCACGACTGTCTACAAAGACCTGGAATGTCTTTGTCAGCTCTGTGTAACTGCCTCATCTCAAATGAGTTGGATAATGAAATCCATCTACTTCATCATTAAGGATGCCACGAAGATGCTCCGAGGACTGGAGCCCCTCTGCTATGGGGACAGGCTGAGAGAGTTGGGCTTGTTCAGCCTGGAGAAGAGAAGGCTCCGGGGAGACCTTACAGCACCTTCCAGTGCCTGAAGGGGCTACAAGGAAGCTGGGGGGGACTTTTTACAAGGGCCTGTAGTGACAGGACAAGGGGCAATGGGTTTAAATTGAAAGTGGGGAGGTTTAGATTAGATATCAGGAAGAAATTCTTCCTGGAGAGGGTGGTGAGGCACCACCCAGGTGCCCAGAGACGCTGTGGATGCCCCATCCCTGGAAGTGTCCAAGGCCAGGCTGGATGAGGCTTTGAGCAACCTGGTCTAGTGGAAGGTGTCCCTGCCCATGGCAGGGGGGTTGGAACTGGATGGTCTTTAAGGTCCCTTCCAGCCCAAACCGTTCTGTGATACCGTGCAGAAACAAGTAGGAAATTTGTCTGAAATCACATTGGGAGACTGCGGCAGGGGCTATCAGTGTCCCCGTGCAGAGCACCAAGTTCTTCCATCTCCAGTTGCTTCAGCCCGCCTGCAGAGCTCTTTTGCAGATTTCTTTCCTCGCTGTTTTGCCGAGGCAGTCTGCACTTCCCTGGTCACGCATGAATGTGTACATGCATATGTATTATTTAAATGCACCACTACTGAGGCAAAGGTTTAGAAAAGTGCAGTTTAGGCTGCTAAGAGCGTTTACCACATGAAAAAACAGAGACTTCAGCTCTTTCCGCTACAGAGATGATTTCCTACTGGCTTGTTTTATATGTGACTGCTCAGTCTTTCTCTCTTTTTTCCCCAAATACAACCCTTGTAAGAGAAGCCCTGCAGGTTTAATTCCCTCTCACCCCAGGGAAGAATCCAGCATTCTGAGTTTTCTCAGAATAGAGCTGCTTCTTTTGGCACTTCAAAAGTATTTCTTTCTGAAAGAGTGAAAATCTTGAGTCATATGAAAGAGCCTGAATGAATCATAGAATCATAGAATCACAGAAGGGTTAGGGTTGGAAGGGACCTTAAAGATCATCTAGTTCCAAACCCCCTGCCATGGGCAGGGGCACCTTGCACTAGACCAGGTTGCTCAAAGCCTCATCCAGCCTGGCCTTGAACACTTCCAGGGATGGGGCATCCACAACATCTCTGGGCAACCTGTTCCAGTGCCTCACCACCCTCTCTGTGAAGAATTTCTTCCTGACATCTAATCTAAACCTCCCTGATTTCAATTTATACCCATTACCCCTTGTCCTATCACTAGAATGTACCTATAAGAGTTTGGTATCCTGGAAATTGTTGCTTCAGCTTTTTCAATCTATTTGTATGCACTGCCAAAAATGGTAGGAAAAAGTTTGGAAAGTATAGGGCGTTCATGTTGCGTTTCAAGCTGGTTTTGTGACTTCATCAGTGCAAGGCAGCGGTATTTTTGTATTGCATCACTGCACAGCTGGAGCAGAGCAGTACCTGGTATGAATTCCATGCTAAAACTTAACTACAGTTGTTTTGATATTTTGCTAAATGCACTTAATTATAACCCTTATGTTCTTCTGCAATGCAACCTCCAGAAAATCCAAGCCAGGCATTAGCTGTTTGTATCTGACTGATTCTAACAGGTGAAACGGAATCAGCCCATAGATCTCTGTATTTGTTTGTACTACATCTCCTGACCATGTAGTTATCTATGCATTTGTAGGCTTTAAAACAAGTAAACAGAAAACTTTCCAGGTGGCTAATCTGCTGTTACAATCTACAGGGCAACCTACCATGAGCAAAGTAGAAAACCTCCCACTGCTACCTCTGACCCTGCCCTTACTGGCATCAACCTTTGGCGAGTTCCTTAAAGGCAGAAACTAGCAGCTGCAACAGCATTCAGGCTGGGATCAGGTAGAGAAAAAACATTATATCCCAAAAGTGATCCCAAGGCAAAGTCGTGGGACAGGTAACGAGGGGCCATATGTTTTATTCTCAAAGTATTTCACATCCAGTCCCACTTTTCAGTGGGAATAAACAGCTTCATGTGCGATTGCTTTGTAAAACAAGGATGGAAATCAATTCCCAAGGGATGTCTGTCAAAGTTCATTGAGTGCTTCAAGATTCTTGGAGAGGCTTCCTAAGTGAGGCGTTCACTTCAGAGATACATCACAGAAACTTTCTTTGTGAGTAATCATCATGCACTGAGCAGCCTTGGGAAAGCTTGTGGTGTAACTGGTTCAACTGAGTCCATTGAAATGAAATCTTAAGAAATGTCAGTTTTCTGTTGCCATGATGGATTAATAATAACTCACGTGTTCCTGATTTCTGCAAAAACACCTCTTCTCGAAAAATGTCTCATGCTGAATACCCCATTTTCAGTGCCTCAGAGATTTGATGTCACAGAACTGTCTGGCTTCTACACTTTCTAGTCCCTCTCACCTCGTACTTCAGCGCTCGGAAAAATCACGAGTTAGGGTGAACAAACAGACGAACGCCTTGAGCTGTGCACTGCCGTCAGCCATGGCGGCTGCCCTTGTCGACAGCGACAGCCCAAGTGCTTCAGCAGCAGCAACCTGAGCGCCAGGTGTTTTCCCCTTCCGAGGAGAGACTGGAAAAAGTTACGTAAAATACTGGATGTTTCTGGCCGGCGGTCGCACCTGAAGAGCCGTGTGGCGATTTCCCCAACGCACGCCCGTCTCCACCTGAAGGCATTGGGTGCCGCC
>NW_010263838.1:0-200 GCF_000690775.1 Eurypyga helias
GATTCTGCTTTTTCTTTTCAGCGCCTTCATCCTGAAGAAGCTGGACAGTATATGACCATTTAAGAAGACTGTGTATGGAAACATAGAATGGACTGTAGCTGCTCTCCCCTGCTTGTTAATTAAACATTGTGCCAGAGGCAGACATCCAATACTAGATGGTTCTAAAATGTTTCTCTTAAGTATATGTGACCTGAGAATGA
>NW_010263839.1:0-753 GCF_000690775.1 Eurypyga helias
TGGCCACCTCCAACCACGCACCTGGAACTGTTGGCCGTGGTGGACGACTCGTGGCTACTGGTATCTGGTGCTGGTGGCCATGGTGGCAATCTGCAATCACATGTCTGATGTTGGTGGCCACCGTAGCGACCTCCAGCCACACACCTGCTGCCAGTGGCCACGGTGGCCGACTCATGGCCACAGGGATCTGTTGCAGGTGGCCACGGTGGCAACCTCCAACCACGTCTGATGCTGGCAGGCAACCCGTGTCCACCTCGGGCACACGTATGTTGTGGTCTGGAGGCCACGTGTGTCCAGGTTTGGAGGCCACGTGCCCAGCCTGGAGAACATGCCTATAGGACACGTGTCCATGTCTGCACTGCACACGTGTGCACACCTGTAGAACACGTGTTCACGTCTGTAGAACATGTGTTCATGTCTGTAGAACACGCGTCCAGGTCTGGAGGACACACATGTCCAAGTCTGGAGGCCACGTGTCCAGGTCTGGAGGCCATGTGTCCAGGTCTGGAGGCCACGTATGTCCACATGAGGAGGACACACGTGTCCAGGTCTGGAGGACACACGTGTCCAACCCGGGGGACACACATGTCCACCTCAGGAAGCCACGGATGGCGACCCACCCCACGTGGGTCCACCCTGGTGGCCACAGCTGACACGCGACCACCACGCGTGTCCATCCCCGGAGGACACAGACACAGTCCCACGTGTCCCCCCACACGCAGCGGGGGGTCACCCCCTGTCCCCCCTCCCCCA
>NW_010263840.1:0-2621 GCF_000690775.1 Eurypyga helias
CAAACCATTCTATGATTCTACATTTATGGAAATGGAAAATTATTTACTGTATTTGAAACTGGACCATGAACTGGAAATTCATCATAACACTGAACACCTAAATGGGTCAGGAGGCAAAAACACAGCTGCAATATGAAGGCTAGACAACACTAAATGTTGACATTCAAGAAGCATGGAGGCTTTTCAGCTTTCAGAGAGATTTTTTATGACTGTTGGATGCCATCTGACTATAGAAACATTACATTTTGTGACAGAATAAGGTAATGGTGTGATGTACTTATAGTTCCATGGCCTGCTTAAGGCAGTGGAAGAAACACCACTGCTGAACAAATTTTGAACTAGGCACCAGAAAGTATTGCTACTGATGACTTTCAAGCCAAAGGTGTGCTAGTAGAAGATAAGAAGGTTTATGGTATATTTTAAGTTCACCATGTAAGTAGACTTCCTTTGATGTGGTCACAGGAGGTGAGTCCGTATGTGATGACTCGCTCAGAGTCAGTGAAGTTTGAGTGTCTGCATGTAAAGGGGAAATACTTAAAGTAGCCGTTCAAAGTAGTTCTCTGTCTGTTCGAATAAAACATAAGTGGAAAACATGACAAAAAACTGAATTGAAGGTAATATTTAAAATAGTGAAAAACCCCAAGTTTATCTGCTTGAAAAAGAGAGAGGAAACCTCAACAAATAACCCCCCAAAAACCCTATTAATTATTTTGTTATATTTTTATGTGCTTAATGATAAAAGACACCACCATGACTTTTTTCTTCTACCTAAACCTTTTCTGTTTAGTGATCTTGACTGTAAATTTTTGCCATTGATTAGCTTATTAAAGTAGCAAAAATGACTGTAGGAATATTTTATAAGTTCTTTTACTTTTATAATAAGAAGATAGTAATGGATTTCTATTCACATTTTGTTGATAATTAGTCTATGCATTTTCATCCAGTAATAACATGGAAGACAGCATTTGAAAGACATGAAAGGAACTAATTTCCAAAGGAAAGCAGTAAATTACGTTTAAGCCTCTAAGAATGTAATGATTTAATGTAGTAACACTGTGTACTTGACTATGCTTATTTCTTTCAGTTTAGTTCTTGTCCTCCTGTTGAAGTCTTTTATTTCATTACTTTCCAAAAACTGCTATTATTTGCAGAAACCTGAAAGCTTCATTTTAATGAAAGAAAAATGAGAGCAGAAAGGCTTCAAGGTTCTCACACAAATCCATTATTAGGTCAGGAAATGGACATTTCCATTTCAGAGCACAACCATTCTCATACACCTATTATTTTTCCTGAATTATCCTTTTCCTGGTTCAACTCTCTTTTTATGTCCATCATGTTGCTAAAAAAACCCTGTTAAAAGTCAGTTTAAGGAAATGAATGTTGCTGGATTTTTTTCTTTTGCTGGCAGTGGCTTACAGAGCTGTTTCCTAAACAATACCCTCAAATACAGCCTGGATGTGAAAACTTCCTGCCGAGGTGGTTCACTTAAGGTCTAGGATGTTGTCAGCTCAGACATGTTTTCAGGGAAGACTTGTAACTTTCATATGGGATGAAGTTTTTTTCAGGGCCTGTAGCAACAGGACAAGGGGTAATGGTGTTAAATTATAAGAGGGTAGATTTAGACTAGATAGAAGGAAAATATGTTTTACAATGGGGGTGGTGAAACACTGGTGGTATATGCACCATCCCTAGAAATATTAAAAGTCAGGCTGGATGGGGTCCTGAGCAACCTGATCTAGTGGAAGGAGTTGGACTAGACGACCTTTAAAGTTCCCCAAACTATTCTATGATTCTCTATGGCAAAGAAGGTTATGACTAAAAATGGCCTTCAAAATCCAGGGAGAAAGCTAGAGAAAGCAAACGATACATCTTTTGTATATGGCATCTTTAACCTTCGCTGTTGATACATGCAGGACATGACACAGCCTTCCCTTCCAGGAAAGAAAGTTATCATCTCATCTCATGCATCTTCTTAACGCCTCTTTTGTGTCCCTTTATTGGGAAAAGCTTGGTAAACAGCAAAGTAACAGTTTATCATTTTCCACTAATGGCCATCTCTTTCCTACTAGATCAACTCAAGCAGCCAACACTATCTAAAATTTTCTCCTAAACACAAAAAAACCCCAGAGAAAACCAAAACCAAAGGAAAACATGCTAAACACCAAACCCAAATATCCTTGAGGTAGCAGTGATGATGTGTAAAAGCAGAAAATAAGATGACTGGCTCCTTTGTTAGCCATTCCCAGTCTGACGAGTTCTGCCTATTGCTTTTTCTGTTTAAAAATAATTTTAAAAAGGGGTATGGGGCTGTCATTGCACAACAGAGACAGAAGGTGCTGGTGGTGCTGCTGAAAGGGGCTGGGTACCATCAGGCATTGAGATGGGGAGGGGGAGGAAGCCATGTGCTCGAAAAACAAGTGCTGGCTGGAGGAGTCAGGAGCAGGTGAGATGGGATCTCAGAGCAGACAAGACCCGCAGGCTCAGTGTCAGGCTGCCTTAAAGGCACGGCGGTGGCTGCGGGGAGTTGCTCACCCAGACAGTTTCTCTGGTTCATAGCTTGCATTCTGAAGAAATGCAACCAAGGACACCCAGGTCGTGTCTTGATAGAGCGGTGTCAGGGA
>NW_010263840.1:2652-27908 GCF_000690775.1 Eurypyga helias
TAGTTCCGACTCAAAGTGGTCCTTTACACAGGAAGAGTTGTATTCTGACTTCCAGGTAACTACCTTGGCACAAATGCATGGCCACTTCTTTTTTTTCCCTCTTTCTGATCTTTGACTTGTTTCAAATGTCCTAAGAGGTACCAGCCCAACCATCCAAACTGCCCCTCAAGAGCTGCATACTTCAGAACAAGCAACCTCTTCCACTACAGGTACACTCAAATTTCAAATTTCTATTTTCAAAATAGAAAACAAAAGAATGTTTGCTAGTAAACTTTTGAATAAACAATGGACCAAGAACTCCACAATCTAGTAGGAAAAATTGCCTTGGAGAGGGGGATTAAGAAGGGCAAAGTAACTATGTAAAAACTACTAACAAATCCTTACACATGTAATGAAATGGAAGAATCAACAAAGCCTAAAGAAAAAAATTAAAATTCCTTTCTACTGTAATGAGTTATGTTAATCTGTTGGCATTGGAGCTGTTTGGGTTTTTTGGCTTTTTTCCTTCTATTTTTTCACTTTACACCTTCATATACTGACACGTAACAATTTCTCAGGTAAAAATCCCTTTCCAACTAAAATTCAGAACAGAGATTTCTTGAGCATGCCATTGCTTTACAGAAGTTCATTTGCTTAGGCAAAACAGAGCATTTTCAAGAAAGGTATCAACAGTTGACTGCAAACTAATGGAACTAAGGAATATCTGCTGCAATCACTTGTTTTCATGGAAATAGCGTAATTGTACCATAAACTCCAGCCTGATTCACTACAACACGACACCTGTTTTACACTAATATAGTTCCAAGGAAATCAGTGATATTTATGCTGACATAAAGCAGCGGTGAGTCATATTCTCAATTAGCCTCTTCAGTCTGAGAAGGAATATCAGAGAGATTCCAAAATTTAGCCTGCAACCATGTTCAAAGATTTCTAAGAACCTGAATGTTTAATTACATTTATAGGGTTTCAGAGCATCTGTTACAGAATCATCACAAATTACGGTAAGAGGATTTTTTTTTCAACTGAATTATTGTGACTGCATAGGTGTTTTGTTTCATTAATGTGTTCATAACATGAGGCAGTGGTCTCTTGACAATTTTTTTTTTTAATTATGTGTGTGACCTATAGAAATCATAAAATGTCTGTAAAGTAGCATATGGTCTCAAAAAGGCTTATCAAATACCCTAGCACAGCTATCTTAAACTATTGATTATGCTGTCAATTAAAAATACTATGCTTTTATTTTTATGGTTGAGTTCAATTTTCCTTTCCTGCGTGAAGAACCTGCCAGTTTGAAATATAGCCCATTTTCAATCATCCAAAGTTAAAAATTGCAGATATTTCTTTTCTTACAATTATGACTTTCTATTTTTAATTGATTTTTTTGTTTCTTTTTTGTTAATGTGTAAGAGCTTTTTTTGAAAAAGGTAATGATCTGAGAGTATGATGTCCTCAAAGGTTTACCAGAATGATCTGATGCATGAGACAGGAAGGAAGTTAAACAGATAATCCAAGGCAAACCTTGCTACAATAATCTTAAAGCGTTAGTTAATTGAATTTAGGTTGAGCAGAAATAACCAGAGACCTCGGTTTTGCAGGCAGTTCATTGTTAAAGAGCTAAAGGAGAGGGCTCCTCATGGCGTACACAGGACTGTTGCACATACAACTTCTGTTTGGGGATATTCAAGCTAAGAGGCTGGATCAAGATCTCCAAGGTTGAAATTGCATTTATGAACTTCCTCGCAGCAGCATTGGTATCCATTACAAGCTATATTTATTTTGCAATGGGAAATCTGGATATATAGCATTAGTAGTTTTTGTTTGATTGCTTTTCAAAGTGCAAAATGAAAGGTAGACTGTATTGTTATAGCTGTGTTTTGTGCCTGGATCCTTGGGATTGAGAGCTTTGTGTGCAGGTTTTTGTTGTTTCGGTTGTAGATCGTAGTAAGTGATACTTCTTGGATATTTTGCTCAGTCTCCATGGATTTTATTTTTTTTTATTTTGCAACTGAATCAACTGTATTTTCTGCTAAACCTGGGATGAGTACATACGTGTGCCCCTTTCCTTTAAGCATAAATTCTATTGCTTCAAAAAACACATATATAATAATATACAGAATGTGGCAGCTGACTTAATTCACCAAATGGTGAACAAATTCTTCTGAGAATGATACGGATTTCCTGTCATTCTGGTATTAGCCATCCTTCATATAGGACGGGGAGCATCAAAGGCATCTTAAGTAGTTCTCACTTTGCTTTTCTAAAAAGACTTTTGGCAGACTTACTTCTGCTAGGAAAAATGTCTGACACTTACACGACCTTCTGCTGCATTTGCAAAAGGCTGTCATGTCTGGTGTACTGATATACCCAATGAAAACCACGGGAAATGAAACAGCGAAAGGAAAGGAAACAACCCAAAACTTATCGTTAGCCTTCTCAGCTACCGAGCAAGGCATTTCCAGTGACTTCACCAAGACATAGATGTTACTTCTTCCGTGGGGGGAGTCCTGTGCTCCCTTTGAATGTGGCAGTAACATGCACCGACTGCAAGAGAGAGCAAAACCTGACTCACTGCCCTGCGAGGTAGCCAGCCTGGCTTCACAGGTGGGCGAGCTGCTCGGGGTTAGCCTGGGACAGGAGCCGGTGGTGGGCTTGTGCACCATTTCGCTCTCTGCTGGTCAGCTTCGGATTATCTGTGAAATCAGAAAAGATAGAAAAATTGTAACTAAAACCAAAAAGAACTCCTGTCAGAGCATAGGAGAATGGCAGAATGGGGACGTTTTAAGCAGAAGAAATACAGGCCTGGCGAAGCAGGTGATCGTATATGTTCTTTATTTTCCTTGGAAAAGATCAAGGGCTTTGCTGTGCATGAAACTTGTGCCACGGTTAGAGTATCGTCATCATGCCTGGACAGATGCATTTGTGCCAGTACAAAATTTCGTTTATTCATCACTCACCATTTCATTCACACACGAGAAGGTGAATATACACCCGGAAGTCAACCTTACGTAGTGCATTTGTAAAAGAGGGGTTTTTTATACCTGTTATATAAGGTATTTATAACTGTTGCTGTAAAAAGATCCAACATTAAAGTTGGAGCACAAAACCTATTGACTGATTGTTAAGTGCTGCAATTGTAATCCATAGGTGAGGTTCAACAAAAGTTTTTAGAACTGCAGCAATGGAAAACACCTTAAATATGTCATCGAGAAGCACAAAGGGGAAAAAAAAAAAGAAAAAAAAATCAAACAAATTAAATCCAAACAATGATGGTACAGCTGCTGTTTTCACAAGTATTTATGTGGTATTTTTAGCTTATTTACTACAATAACAGGCTATTTTACTTGTTATGCTATTGCTTTTTCTCACTTTCCCTCTTTTTTTTTTTTTAATGTTCAGTTTTGGTTAGATTTCAGACCCTTGGTTCAGCCACCTACCACTGTTTCCAGTTGGACATTTTATCTCTAACCGACAACAACGTTATAGCAGCATGTTGGGGAGAAAGCACAGAATATTTTAGTCATATGAAAAAGTGCTTAGGCTGTTAAGGATCTTTCTTCTGATACCTTATTGCAAACACACTCCCAGCACAGAATATGGAGATTAATTGCCATTAAGAGATGTTTCAGTTCAGAGGGAGAATAAAATAATCCAGCCTGAAGGACTACATTCTGGTTGATTACATTTTGACCTCAATTCCTGCTATATTCTCTACTGAATTTGTCCATACAATAATGTTTTCCCTGGTGGGACCTAGTCCAACATAACCTAAAGTTAGATTTTTCAGTTGATTTTTACAGTCTTTGGCTTCTTAGAATCAGTTATTGTTACATCCATAACAATTTTTTTTCCCACGTTCACTGTTTGTCATGAAGCATTTTTAAAAGCACAGTGGATAAAACCCACAAGGTCAAACCGCATGTTTAATCACACAGAGACTCTGGATCATACCACTGGAAGAATACAAATCCTTAAAAATCCGTTGCTGTGCTAAAATTTTTTCTTGTTTATATTCTGGCAGGATGCAAACCTCCCGTCCCTCAGAAAGTCAGCTTTAAAAATAATATTCAGATGCATTTTCCTGACTCTGGTCTCAGCCATTTTGCCATTTAAAACTGAATAAAAATAGTTGTTTTATTCAAATTGGGATTTATTTTCCCCCTGTTGATATGTGATAAATGCAATAAATGGAAACAACGCAACAGCAGATGACTGTCAACAAACACCCAAAGTGAGCAGAAACAGTTTTTCTCCTATAAATGATAACTGCAAAAATAATAAGGGAAAATTTTCAGAAATTGTGATGTTTTACGCTAAACATCACCACTCACTTTCAAATAATTCTTGTTACTATGGCTGCTGTTCGTTTGCTGACTTTTCCCCAGAGCACAGGACGCAGAGAGGGAGGGAGGGCGAGCCCCCAGCCGCAGAGGCAGCCGCAGCGTTCACAGTGCTTCGATACCTCGGTGCCCTCCCCGCTGGCTGCTCCGGTTTCTGGTGACCTCCTGTTCCATGGCTCCCCTCCTTCTCACACATTAATACACCTGTTTGTAGAGAGACTTTGCAAACCTCTTTAGTGCACAGTACTTTGGGCCAACACTAGCTTTTTCACTCCAGCGTAGCATTTTTATTAGGTCACAGACCAGCATGCATGTGAATTTAATATCACTTTTTTAAACTTATTGTTAATGCTGGAAATTGCATACCTTAACAGGCATGGAAGAACCACACCAAAGGGTCTAACGAATAGTTTCCTGAGCTGTGGGTTAATGAGCAGCTGATGTCTTAATTTAAGAAAACAGATTAAAAATCACACCACAAGTTTCAGAAAAACTGAATTCCAGTGACACCACTTCTACATGCAGGGCCAACTTTTTGTTAGCCCTTGGAACTTCAGGGTTATTTGCCATTTATGAAAAACTTTCAAACTGCAGGGAATCTAATCACCAAGGCACTAAAGCATGTGCATAGCCTCAGGATTCACCAAATTCCGGGTTCAAGAAGGCTCTGAAATTCAGATAAAGTAGCTTCGATTGGAAGTAACTCAACGTGTTACTCAGCTCTGGAAGACACCTGGTTTGAAAAAAATCCCCCGATGGGCAAGAAAAACTCTGGCTGAGGAGTGAGTCACACTCCGGCTGCCACGGCGATGGGAAGATGGGGTGCCCTCTGCAAATTCTCAGTTCCAGAGCACTAGAATGAAAATCAAGAGGAAAGACTCTTCCCAAACTGGTGAAATCCACTTTTGAAGCAGAAGCACTTCGAGCTTTTCTACAAGACCTTAAATTTGGATTGATGTGACATGTACTGCTATTCTGATGCCCACAGATTGCCTGCCAAGGCCTCAGTTGAGAGTGCATCATTATCCGCTCACCTGGATGTTGATGCCTGTATTGTCTCCAAAGATCCTTTGAAGAGATTCCCCCTCCCCGCCCAGTATTGTTCATGTTTTGGTTTATTGGTTGGCACTAAGCCACACTTAGTGGTCTCTGAAGTCAGCAGCAGCCTGTGAAGCAGACCTAGAAGACTATTTCTGATCAGCTGCATCAGATTCCACATTTGGAAATGTTTTGTTTGGTGCAAAACACTTACTAAAAAAGTATTTCAATACAAACACTTGCAGGTTTAAAGCCCTGCATGCAGTCATACTTCTGGGCAAAGTACTTAGAACTTTGCACCGTTGTTAATATGCGTAATATAGCATTAATAAAATATTTTCGCTTGTGATAAATGCCACAACTATTTATTTTGATCATTCCTTGCACTGGATTTGCAAGGGAAGGAAGCAAGGTTCACAAAGTTTTCAGCTTTCTGCAGAGAAAAGCATGTTCTCTAAGTTGCAGGTTAGGAATACCAAAAGGGCATTGCCCGTGCTTTGTAAAACCACAGGCCCACAGATACCTGCTAGCTTCTTGAAAAACCATCAGTTGCATTTGGTAGCAGGGATTACCGTTAACTCGGAGGTTTCAGTATAATCACATGAATGTTGGTCGTAGGTTGGGGAAAGTCGAAGAAAACAACAGATGCTGCTTAAAAGAAATATATATATAGTACAATAAAAAAATTGTAGTAATGCATGTATTTTTCAATAAAACAGCAAAGAATACCAAAGTGTGTTTGGTTCTGATTTAACATATTAAAAAAAAAAAACAACATTATTTCAGACTAGTTTGAAAACAATGTCTGATACTTTAAATGGCTTAATTGTTCGTACTGAGAAGAACTAGAAATGCCAAATCAAATTTCAAGACTCATGTATTCAATAGAATCCCGTGTCACAATAATTTACATTTTTAGGCTCTGAAGAATGCATTATTGGATCTAAAAGATGGATAGTGGTGTGTCACTAATTCACAGGAAAAGAGGGAGAAAAAAATGCAGAAAAACTCCAGCATTGAAGCTATTGGAAATTTAGTAATCTTCTCTGAAAAGATATAAACATCTAAAAAAAATGTAGAAAAAATAAAACTCATTAAAATGTAACATTGATAAAAAATATGTTTATGAATCTTTGAGATTTCTTCATGAAGTAGATTATTTTTATTTTCAACTCAAGTGGAAAAGAAATTTAAAAGTTCTGTGCAAGAAAAAAGGAACTTGTTTCCAAGGGGCTCCATCACACATTTATGAAAAAGCCTTCCAACTCCAACTGCCTCCCAACATTTCCAACTTGAATCGAGTTACAGAATCATGTACCAAGGAACATACCAATACCAAACTGAATTGTAAAATCCCTACCGTTACTTCTGAGCACCTAAAACACCAGTTATAACAATAAAACGTGCCTGAGAGAGCACTGAGGCCAGAGGGCACAGACTGACCCTCATCCGTGGGGCCAACCCCTTCTGGGTTACACAACAGGGAGAATGACCAGTTCCTGAGAACGCCCAGGGGCCACGCAGAATCATGGAATGAGGTCAGGCAATCGCCAAAATTGAACAATAAATGAAGAACACACACCTACCGTGTGGCCCAGGAGTTGAAAGATGAGTTAAAAAAGACTGAGGTAGCGTGGAATTAGAGTTACCCCAACTCTCTCTCTTCTAAAGCGATGATACACGACTGCGCTCAGTGGTGTAGCTGTAAACGGTAACTCCAGGAAGCCATCCAGGGAAAAGATTTGAAGGAATCACATATTGTTGTTATGACCAGAAGAAACCTCAAGTGAACTGTAGAGTGTCCCTACACTCCCTAGAGGACAGCAAATCTCCAGGTGTCCGCTAACCTTTTTTTGTCCCTAGGAAACAGTAAAACACTCCTCTGAAGGACAACCAGATCTGAGAAGCTCCCACAGTAGCTTCTACTCTATTGTGGAGGGAAATCCCTACATAAAGCTGGATCAAAGCCTCAGCATAGGAAGTTCCCCTCCCCCGTCTGGCCTTTGCTGCCCCACGATTGCAGTGAAGCCAGATGTCTGTAACTGCTGTAATTTGCAAGATGATATGGAGAGAAACCAATGAAAAACTCCACCAGGGGCTTTGTAGTTACTGAGGGAGGAGAATCCATGGTTCCAAACTGCTGGAAAAGCAGTAAATAGTGCCTTTCTCATAAATTAAATCTTTTTCTGAGAATTCTCAAGTAGGCTTGAAAATCTATTACTCAAAGGTTTGAAAACTTCATCAGCAAGTCATGACTTAATGTCTCCATTTGCATGAAAACACACACACACAATCAAAACTAAGTGATTTATGTTTAATCCACAATTTTTTTGCCACTCAAGCAAAACTTCCTGTGAAAGTTTTGTACATGCAATAGATGACACATCAGGCCTGAAAAAAAATCTGAGGGCCTCATTGGTAGTGGATTTTATGTACATACCTCTCTTGAATTTAAAGTAACAGCTTTCTTGATTACAAGCTTACTATAAAAGATAAAGCAACCAAGTAAGAGCATAATGTATCTGCAGTTAGTGCAAATGGTAATTGTGTTCTCCTGGGTAACGATTTTCAAGAGACTCCTAGCTTGCATGGCTGTGCCGTTTATTAGAGAAAATAAATGGATGCCGAGTATTACCTTTTAAATTCTGTAAGCTATTCAGGGAATCCATCTCCACTTTAATTGCACCTTCCTCTGCAGGATAAGAAATGATTTTACAGCTCTTAAAATCAAAGCTGTTTTAGGATTTAATTTTCTTTAAAAACCCGAACATGATAAATACTACATCCTTGAAAATAGATGCATCTCAAAAAATCTGAAATTAAGTTTAACTGTGAATAAGACCTCAATATTTTCTTTCTTGAAAGCTATTAAGGCTAAAGGTTATTGTGAGGCTAATTGCACTAGTCTAAGTGCCAGTGAACAGAAATGATATCATCACTTGTGTTTTATAGCCCACCTCTTTATTAAGATTCAGGGAGATGGGATGCAGCCACTGTACGTCCCCAGCTTTTGAGGGAAAAGGTGATGGAGTGCTGTCCTTTAAATAAATACCTAAATAGACAGATAACTCTTTCCTTATTCTTGACAGAGAAAAGATTTAATTGTTCTGTGAAGACTTTGTACAGAAAGTGAATAGAGAGATTTGATGTACATGCCCTTTTAGAGGCTAAAAATTGATTGATCTTCCTGAGAAGTCGCACCAAACAGAGGTATTTACTTAGGTCATTGCTAGAGCAATGACAGCATTTAATAACCATTTAGCAAGCGACAATAATTATGTAATATATCAAGTGGAAAAGAATCAGGCCCTGGCGGTCCATCCTTGCTTTTGTTTTGGTGGAGAAGCAGAAGGTTAGTCAATAATTACATTTCTAGTAATGATGTAATCCAGCTACTCTAAGCATCACACTTATGTCAGCTGAATAATATCAAGTCACACATTATTTATAAGCATCGCAAGACAACAGCAACAACAACAAAAAAATGCTCTCTGTCAGTGGAAAATACTTCCATTACCTGGCTAGGAAGAAAAGACAAGTCACAGGTAGACATGGCCTTGCTACACCTCTTTTAGAGACGTTACCTAAGTTTGATTTGCTCACTTCTACCTGTTCCTGACATAAACCAAAAGCTTCATGTCTTAAGGGAAATCTAAACACCCTGCTAGATATTTCAGGAGCGTGTTCAGTAAAACTGCCATGTGGTCAGGCATCAACGCATTTTTCTCTCCAACTCATTTAGCACAGAACAGTGAAAAGCTTACAATAATTGCTATAAAGTAGCCATTCAAAGAAAACACAGGCCTGGATAACAGACTGGTATTTTCCTCAAGGAAAAAATTTGAAGCATGTATAAATAAGAAAAAACCAGAATGTGTCTCAAATATTTTCTACAGTGTTGTAACGCAACTCACCAAAACCGACGTACGTACCTCATATCCTGAACAAACTGCTACATTGTCACCCGTAATATCAGCAATTGAGAGCTCTTTTTCAACTGTTTGCATCCTAAAACAAAAATGCCCCAGTTTGAACTGAAAACTCCTTCAAAACTAAACCAAACACCTCCCGTTCTACACCTCGTAGGTGTAACACACCCTGACCACCAGCATTTTGGGTTCTTGAATAGACGTATACACTGTGCCCGTCCGCAAAGTTACAGAACACAATCCACAGACAACAAACGCTGGTCTCCATTAAAAAAAACTTTATTCAGACCGATCCAAAACAGCAATTCTAATACTTTACAGTAAAAATTTCAATGCATAATTTAAGAAAATTATGAATTTTTCACATCCTTTTCCTCTGTACATTCCTCCTTCTGTGTACATACTTTACAAAACAGCATCATTACAATTTCCCATTGGGATTACAGTAGAAATAATCTGAACCACGTTTAGGGCAATTTCTTTGGTTCAAAGTGATGAACTCCTTCCTAAAAGGCTTCATAAATTTAATCCAGAGCGTGTATGCTCCTGCCACAGATCTGTGAGTTAAAAGTGTTTTCTTTAGATTTCGGGCTCCCATTGAATGAGCTGTCCAATTTCAACATGAGAAGTCATCTGAAGGTCATTATCAATCAAGAAGCTGCACTATGTTCTCTAAGCATTTTAAATAGTAGGCATGTAGCTCATTTTCTTCTGACTGTGGAGCAGCTAAAAGGAAGGAACAGAAAGATTTAAACTTCTCGTTGATTCTTAATACAAAATGATTTTTTCAAAGGTCACATCAAATGCCTTGCTAGAATTCATCTTATTTTATGATATTAACCTCTGCATTACACACAGCAAATCAAGTACTAATGCTTTATGTTGCAAAGTCTGTTTTTCTTTCTCTCTCTCCCCTTTTTTTTTGAAAGGCTAGGGCTTTTAGGAGCTTTCCAAGCCTCTGCATAGTTGTAAAAAATAAAGTGAAAACCGCCTTTTGATTAAGCCATGTCACAGTGAGGTCTTGCCTTGTTCTTGACAAAACTTCTCCTTCGGTAGGACAAAGTGGGAAATAAAAAATAACAAGAGACATGTTGAAAAATTTCCTGACTTGTACTCAGAAGAACAATCTACCACTTCAGGCCCATTATCATGTCAAGTGATCACAGATTTAATAGGGTAGGCCAGTTAAGAACCTTAATGCAGGAAAACATAGATGACAACTTCACACGACTGTAAACCATAACAATTACAGTTGCATAAAATACTTCATACTCAATACTTGGATATTGAAATATTTATTGAATTAAAAATCAATCTTTCAGTCTAGGACTTCATGTTTTAAAGTAGTACATAAATAAATAGGGATCAAAGCTACAAGATGCCAGTCTGTAAAAGCTGAATATTTCTACCTTGTTGATTCAACACAATATTTTTTAAAAGTCTTATGCTATAAACAACAATACAAAGTTATCTATTTATTAACACATTATCAAGTATATTAAATGTTAGGTTTAATGGTTGACTTAATAAAGGACGTGTTTGAAACAACAGTACGTTGACAAAATCAATGGATTTGGGTGACAGTACAGGAAGAATTATCATGGGATGTTCTAGCAAAAATACATCTCCTTATCAGGTTACTGACAAACAGTAGGTTTCAGTGTAGGCAGAAATTTCGTGACAATTCTGTTGTGCAAAACATTATTGGAATTCGGTATTATAAGTCCCTCAATTGATAAACCTATTTGAGTACATCTATAGAGCAATTAAAATCCATAGGAAAACTCATTGGTTTAAAATGAAACATTTGCATGTTTTTGAGAGATCAGAGTCTTGATGTGACTAACAAGGATAAACCCATTATTACCTGCTGAAGCTCCAGATCAGCATTTGAACATGCTGCAAAATGAATGCTCTTGAGCTGAGGATAGCAAACTATTATATTCCAGCAACAGTTATGTTCAGTTACTTGAACAAAAAACTCAAGCTTTCAGAAAGCCAGCTAAGTCACGGTACAGTATTTTAAGACTGGCACAATAATCTGTTCTGATCCCTTCTCCGTGTGGCTGCAGTCACAGTAAGGTTGAGCACTGTTAAGCAAAGTCAATGCTAAATGAACAATTTTTCTTACTACTAAAAATAAGATTTAACACAGAAGTGTACAGTGCAAATAAAGTACTTCACTGTAAGCACCATCAGACCTATTCTTGGAAACTAATGTTACCAATTACCTGAGATCTTACTCATAATTTGTTAACCATGAGGCATTTTTCTGTATCTATAATACCTGTATTTACAAGACACCTAACCATAAACCATATTATTACTCATGATTCTAGAAAGTATCCTTTCAAAAACTTGTATCACAACAAAAACTGTGATAATACAAACTGAAATGCATTAATGATCTACATGATGGAAAAAACCCAGAATTGGCATGAGTTGTAAGTAGGACTTACTTTTCTTCGCTGAAGAATAAGCCTCATCTATTCTTCTCCTTATTGATGGATTCTTCAAAGTCACTTTTGCCTGTAGCATACAAAAACACACAAAATAGTGACTTTCTTCCCCATATGTTCACATTTTAACAGCAAGGTTTAGAAAATGAGAACAATTGAGCAGAATACGAGATGCAGGAATTCTAGAATTAGCATATGACTGTATCATCATACAGGTTGCGTTTATATAAGCAGTCACAAATCACAGAGGACAAGCTGCTTCCTTACCATGTTGTTTAACCTCCTAGCCTAAGCAGCTCTTTGTTATTTAAAATAATAAAAAGGAACTGCTGCTGTAAACTTTATTTTTATTTACTTAAAGGTTCCTATACTGTTTACAGAATAATAAATGCAATATTACAATTTTTCCAGATACTAACCTTCTGATAGTTGTGAAGCAAAGCCCAAACTGAAGCTGCTCCTATTCTCCGGACAGCACAACTACCACTTTCCAAGCAGGCAGACAGTACTGCAATCGCTTTATCTAATGAAAACAAATTAAAAACATCTCGAAAGTATCATCACAAGCACGCAAATATGTTTACACATCTCAGTATTTTGATGCTTGGAGTACACTTATTTCTACGAGAAGCATTGGCATGGCAGAGGAATTGCAGAAACTTTTTTATCAGATCAATTAAATTCTAAAATGGTCATGAAATTGGCAGACTACATTGAAAGAAGTGTTAAAAAAATACAGGGAAACAAAGAGAAGCAATGCGAAAAAATCAAGCCGTCAGTAACAGAACATGCATGTCATGTACAGCCATCAGCTAGGCATAGTGACCGAGCAAGCCATGAAACTGTTTTATAACTCCCAGTAGCCACCATTAGAGACACATCAGGATGGAAATCAAGATGTTTTTATTTTCCTTAGTACTTATTACGTAGATGATTGGTAACCAATGAGAAATATTTGCCACCACGCTGTAGGTGCCTTAATTTCCTGGCCTTGCTCTGATGCCAGGCTCTTCAAGTCTGACTGTTCACTTCATAATAAAAAGTCACAGAGTATGTTGCTGAATAATGTATGCTTAATTAAGGCAGCAAATCTGCATGTAGGGGAAAAAAATGAAAAGAATGGGCACTATGGAAAACCTGCTGAGAACCTTCAACAGACGGGAGCATTCTCTCTGCAATTAAATGAGGGAAGAAACCTGCCTTTTACAAACAACCGAGAGAAATGTTCTGTGAATGTTAGTACATTCCACACATATGCCATGGCCATAACTTTATCATCATCAATGTTTTCTGCACGTGACAGAAAACAAAATAGTTTGTCTCGACATCCATAACTTGCAGGAGCTAATAAGGTTTTGTCCAACTGGAAGATAGGAACTTCTGTGGTAGAAATATTTTAAAAATAACATTTCTGCAGTATCATTTCAAACTGACTGACAGAAGCAATCCTTCAACCCCCCGAAAAACTAGCTGTTTGAGAAAACTGCAAAAATCTTTGCAGCCATAACGTGTTACTACTTTCAAATGATCAGTCTCCCAATAAATCTCCATTTTTTTAAAAAAACATTTATTTACATTTCCTTTTGTTGTATATTCTTATTTTAACTGCTATAATTACTTCTGTGAAAATGATTGTTATAAAAATGCTTTCCTAAATAACAATATTGAGTTCTTGGTTAGTAACCTAAACTGCAATGAAAATATGGTAGTCTGCAAGACACAATATTCTCAGAGTATAACAGCTTGTATACCCTTTAGATACTTACCATTAGCTAATATCTTCGGTTTGTTAGCTGGACTAAAGCATAAGTTATGTAGAACAAGTAGTGCTAGATGTTGGCTGCTCTTGTGCTTGTAGTTACACATTTCCACGATCTGGTCTAAAAACCCATTTATCTTCATAATCATCTGCTGTCCATCTTCTCCAGAAGATATGTTCAGTAGCAGCTTGAGCCATAGAGTTGAGACGTTACCAGGATTTTTATGACTTCCTTTTGGTAATGAAAGAGACAAAAAATTCTGCAGGAAGTTACTCTGCCAGAAGGAAGAAAAAGAACATTAGAATTCCTAGTATTCCATGGTTTACACACTGCTGCTTGACCTTCTGATCTGCGTCCCTGACAAAAAAATAGTACTAATGTTTCTTTTATGTATTTCAGGGAACCCATTATTAATCAAGGATTTTTGAAACAATTGCATACAAAAAAATAATCCATATCTTGGTTAAAAACTTAATATGGTAAAATACATTTTCTTCTGTAATAATGTATGCAATGTAGATACATAATAGTTAACCCAACACAATATGTTTCTTTAAAGGCTAATTCCCACCACTACATAAGTTTTTGCTTTGCACTTAGCATTTCTGCCCCAAAATAAGCTAGAAGCAATTTCACTGAATCAATGCACAATTTACCACATGTATTTTTGATTCCTTATTTATTATTGCTTTCATTATTAGCAAATATTAAAGGTATCATAGAATAACTTGCATCGGAAGGGATCCATAAGGATCGGTACTCGCTGACAGTCACAGTAATGTACTCTATTTTGTAAGCTTTAAAGAAAAAAATAAGATTCTGTGTGGTTGATATGGCATACACTCCCTCTTTGCAACCTCAGGGTTTGCCTCCACTTTAAGGAGACTCTGAGCAGGTGAGATTCTATTCCCCTGTTACAAGAGGGAGATGTTCCAACATAACATGCCTATGATGAAAAAAGTCCTTGACTAAGTACTCTCAACCCCACTGACCCTTGACAACAGGTACAGGCATCTGGTCAACAGCAAACAATCCAGCACACAAACTCATCACGGTTTCCTTCACACTAACATAATATTGGTAACTTCATTTCACAGACGGAATTGGTAATTCAGCATTGCTTACACTTATGAAAGCAGAGCTCAAGAAGGAGAATCAAGACTAAGTACTCTCATACTGGAGTGAAACTCCAGACAGGAAAAGCCAAAACAATCCACAGAACAGAACAGCCACCATAGCAAAGAGTTCAAACTGCTTGTTTCTATCCAAAAGTTTGAATATCAGAATTTTATAACTGTAAGGCCACATTTTACATAATAAGCACCACAAAAAGATCCTATTACCCCCTGCTTTTTCTAACAAGTAATTAGGTCCAAGCACAGAACACAGTTAACATAAACTAAAAGAAATTGTTGTAATTATTAAACTACTACAAAAGATGCTAAAAATAAACACACTTTTTATAATTTCTTTTGTGGTGGTTTTATCACGTCACCACTATAGCTGATTTTCTACACTATTCTATTTGAATTCTTGTCTCAAAGTGAAGAATTTATTTAAATGATCAAAGTTAAGTTTAAAATAAACAGATTTTCAAAGAACATTTGATAAAATAGAGCAAGGACCATTCTATACACAAATTAAAAAGAGGAAAGATAGTACCTACATTTGTATAATAAGCATAGATTTCTACCTAAGAACTGATTATTGACATGTAGGACATCTTATCACAGAACGGTTTGGGTTGGAAGGGACCTTATCTCAAAATATAATTTTTATAAAGATTATGTTTCACACAGTATACCTCATGATTTATACAATGTTTATACAAAGACACTCCATACTGCAATATGAGGGTTTATTAAGAAGGCAAATGCATCCATCACATTGGTAAACTCAAGAATATTATTTACTTACCTTCTGAATAATGCCTTTACAGTCATGAGACAGAGCAAGGTTAGAAAGGAGGCAAAAGACCACCTGCTGCATTGGGCTGTTACCATTTGACACTTGGGAAGCCAATCTCAAGATGCTGTGCATTAGTGAACTGCCAGCTGCACTTCGTGCAGACGCCAGGGATGACTGTCCACCACCAGCCCAGCAAAGTGAAGCACAACCTTAAAGAAATTAAACCTTTATCATATGAGAAATGCTCATACACATTAAAACAAAACAAACAAACATCTAGAGAAAGAGAAGTCTAACAGCTCAAAGATGATGGGACTTTTGAAAGGACTGTGGGTTTGTTTTGTTGGTTTTTTTTCTTTTTCTCTCTTTGTACCACGCTGAAGTCAATGGGACATCCTTTGAATAGAACCATGCAGGAACGTGGCAGCTGACAGGGATAGGTGTCTATTGTTCCAGAATCTCAGGGGAGAATCTGCTCTTAAAGAGAAGCCATTGCTTTGCCTCAGAGTGTCTCCTGAAAAACCGGAACATTATATCTCAGGCATTTTACAATTATTTGACATCAGAATCTGAAGGAACCTTCTGAAACTGGTTCAGAAGAAGAAAAGGTCTCTCTGAAAGGTTTAATAAGTCTCTTAAAATATTTTTCTGAGAAATAAAAGCACTGTTTGCACCTGTCATTACCCTGTACAACAGTAGCATGCAAAATCCTATGCTACAGAGCTACAAGGTCAACTCAAAACAGCAGCAGGTAACAACTAAGTTACCAACATGATGTTTCTGCACAAATATGCATAGATAGCTTTTTGTTTAGTGACATTTGCCATGTGAAACAATGGTTAACTTCTTACATGGCAAAAGTAAATTAAAATGAGACAGCTTTTAACTGTTACAAATATCTACATGCATTTCTTTGACTGCACTAGAGGGAAGTGGTTAAACCAGTTCAGAGTAGGTAAGTTTGGGTCACCTCATAAGCAAAAATCCTGAGCAGAAAAAAAAAAAAAAAAAATTAATCTAAACCCACTTGCTCTTATTAGCAAAAGACAAATGCAGCCTAGGTTCCCTCTGAGTTAAGGAACAAGACTGACCATCAGAACTTCAGCTTGATTTCCAGTACAACACCAGATATTAAATTTTAATTTTATATGCTGTGGTTGACTAACACATATTTGACCTATTTTCAGTCCATATTAAAAAAAAAAGCCTTTATGAAAAAAAGCATCACAAGCTCATTTAAGGTCAGAGACATTAACTTAAAAAGAAGGTAATAAAAAGCTCAGAGATTGTTCCATTATTATATTTTTGCCATGTGAACTCTTTTATGCTATCTTGACGGAAAAAACAACAGATACTTATAATATGTCTCTTCAAGCCACTAGCAAATCATTATCTGAGTCAATAACCAGGATGTGGAATGAAACAAATTCATACTAAAAGAAAAAAAAAAAAAGAAAAAAAGAACAGGCTTCTAGTAGTGGGGATAAGTACTCATCAATGGAAATAAAGGGTATCCTCAAATGAAGGAGAATCCTTATGGAAAATACATAAATACAAGCTACTGAGCCCAGTGCATAAATAAATGGAAAAAAATGAATACAGTATTAAATTTGATTATTGAATATTTCAAAATCAGAATGTTCTCAGTAACAGCGGAATTCCAATCTGTGTGAAGTACTGTTCTCCATAAGACAATTCCTAGAGTAGTGTTTCCACAGCATACTACTGAGTTTGGCAGGACTTTTATTGTAGCCTCCAAATATAACGGTCTGAATTAAATGCTATTTAGTCCTTTAATACAATTGTACTCTTGCTAAATCCAACAGACTGAAACAGGATCTGAACAAATGTCCTGAATGTATTAAAATCAAAACTCTTGATGGACTTTCCTCTTATGGTAGTAATAAACGTTCTTTTCCCTTTATGATGTTTTTCTGCCTCAATTATTCTGGCAAAATATTTTGATGTATTACATCACAGAGTGACTTTCATACCTGCAGGATGATTTGCAGTGTAAACACAAAGCAAATGCAGAGCTATTTGCATTGAGGAGTCATCTATTAAAAACCACGGCCACAGCGAATGTAGAACAGGAACAAGATGAGCTTTGAGTGCTGCCATCTACAAGAACATGAGGAATTATTTAAACTATTATACTACTAAATACTTTGAAATTTAAGTATAAATAGAGTGAGAAAAGCATATCTCTATTTTAACTGTGTCCCGTTAGTTTGCTTTAAAAGATTGTATGGAGACAACTACCACCCTCATTTCAACACTGATTAAATTAACTCTGTCCCAGTCAAAACCAACACACGTTTTAATTACTGAGACATGCAAACAAAAGTAAAGATTTCTTCATTCCAACTGTGATTATCCAAGATTATCCTGTTCTGAAGTTTTATACTACTCCCAATTAATTATTGGAACTCAAAAAGCCTGGAAATAGAAGAGTGCAGTTCTATAGTGCAAATAATAGAAAACTTCAGTTATCAATAGCAAACTCCATCTCTCCTGCAAGCAACTGTCCCTGCAGACACCTGACCAAAACAAGAAACATATTGCACAATTATCTGAGATTATGGCACAACCAAGTTATGGGGACCTTGGGGATAAGCAGGTGGCTTATCCAGGCCCATAATTTACATGTTGTTCTGTATGCAAAAAGAATGCCAACACATGCCCTGAATAGGGGTATTTCTGGAAGGTCTGGAAATCTTGTGGTTTCACCAATGTATTTACTAAAGGTAGCACAAGTTGTATGCCAAGACAAATTAAACTGTGAAAGAGAAAATCTAAATATATGTGTGGAAAGTATCAGCAATAAGAAAGAGGGAGTAGTGACCAGAAAGAAATAATACAGGAAAGAATGAAAAAAGTGATGTGGCATTTTCTCCATGAAAAAAGAAGTAGGCAAAAGAACTGAAGTAGGTAAGAAATTGAAAAAGCACAGTGAAAGAGACAAAGAATGTGAACTGAAAAGAAGAAATTCCAAACAAGATTCTGAGCAAGAATAATGATGGGGAAAAAAAAAAAATCAAGAAGAAAACAAAATTGTACCTTGCAGGGTTAGTGAAATTTAACTCAGACAAAGAAAATTAAATGGCAAATTATTTAGGGTTTGGTTTTGTTTTGGGGTTTTTTGCCATTCAGAAAGGAAAAGGAAAAAAGGAGAGGAAAAAGGAGAAGAAACTACATTTCAAGATGTGAAGTGTACCTCTTACAGACCTTTCTTGTGGCCCCCCACTCTTCTCTGCATCCATTTTTCAGATGCTTTAAAAATGGGAATTATTAATCTAAGCAAAGCAGATGTGGGTATAAAGGATGATAGCCATCTGAAATCTTTGGGAGATGATGTTGCAATATGAACTTTGAGTTCCTAATGAATGGATGAAATATTCTTAGGAGTTGGGAATAATAATAAAATTTGAAGTATTTTTTGACATTAACATCAAACTTAGATTTAGCCAGTTTGAAAATAGTTCCAAAGTAGAAAAAAAGAAGAATTATGATCTTCATTCACTAACTGAATGCGCTCACGTCATTTCAGTATTAGAATACTTACTTGGCATTCTTCATTTTGAAAGAGGCAGTTTCTGAGGAGCTGCATGGAACGCCTTAACTGCTTGAAAAGGTTATCCTCCTGTTCCAAGAAAAACATTTGAAGATCATCAACATAAGACCAGAATTAATTTTGTACAAGAAGGAAAGCAATTTCAAAGGAGAGGTGCAAAACTGAGGCATCAACATTTGGGTCACAACTCTTCAGCAGTTTCCCTCTGATCCCAAGTAAGATTCATCTTGACTAACTTTAAATACATATACTAAAGACACTTATAGCAACTTACCTGGTGTCATCCTCATCTCTCTTTATAAGCCACAGATACTATATTCTAGGAGCACTGATCCGGCCAAATGCAGAGATCTGAAACGTAGACCTCCATTTCTCTTACAGCTAATGAAGAACGGGTGGGAACACTTTCTGGGTGTTTGTTCCATCCCAAAGCAGACATCTAAAACAAGTCAAATGAATCACTCCCTAGAAGTGCCTATTTTTCTTTCTTGGATAAAAACAAGGATAAACTAGCTCTGTCTTGCAGATCTCTACATTTGGTCAGAAAAATCTATTCTTATATCCCCAGTGTCTTAGTTCCCTATCCTTAATAACAAAAATGGTTTCCAACCTGATAAGAATATTACGAAGATAAATACAGCTCTTTGGACAGCGAGGTACTATACTAAGATTGAAGAAGTAGTAAACAAAATATCTATCTTCGTGATAGTGCTGTGACACTAAAAAGCTAATGATGGCTGACCTAACTTCTACAAGATTGACACACAAAACCACTTCTGAAAGAAGATCAAATTCCAGTAAGTTTGTTAACCACAGGAGACTATTTCTGTTTTATCAAGCATAAAGGAACAAAAATGTAAAATAGGATTCACGCTTAATCTCGGACACTGTTAAGCAACAATGCTTGCTTATAAATCATACAGTTGATGATACTTAGAGATAAAGTAAGTCATTCTCAAAAACGTTGCTGCAAGTCAGGTGTAGTAGATGAAAAAAACATACAAGTCATCATTACCAATGCAGTCTACAAAAGGTCTGTCTCATTTTTACCTAAATAAAATTCTAACTCTAAGAAGTTCCTTCAAGATGTTCTACATATACATTAATGTATTTAATAAACACAAATAGCACTAAATCCCACAAAATGCCACAAGCTTCAACTTATACTTAATGTGTAAACTTCTAGGAGGTGCAAAAAGTAGGGATTGTGTTGATGGCAATGTTTGTATCTATTTATTTATTTTGGGATATCGATACTATTTTGAGGAGTTTTCTTGAAAGCTTGGCTATTTGCAAATGCTTTTCTTGCCCTGGTTAGGATCACAGTAATTATTATGAAAGAAAGGAAATTCTCAGGTAACATATTTCCATTGCCCTGAGAGTGAAGGATAGATCAAACACATTTTTCCCAACAGTTAAAAGAAAAGAAAAAGAGACAAATCTCTGATAAATTCACTTTGAAAGCTGTACCTTGAAGTGGGCTGAGGAGCAGTTTTGTAAATTTTGCGAAACAGCTCAATCTGACTATGAAAGTAATGTCTCAGTTTCCCACACGTGAGACTAGATTGCCAGTTGTTAGGCACAGTGTATGATGAACAGCATGCTTACATATGATGTAGTAACCTACACTTCCAGCTCAGCAGGGAAATCTGCCACAATGTCTTTTGCAAATCTTTCAAAGATCTCTTAATTAAACATAAGCAGTATTTCTGACCTTTTTCAGAGGCTCCTTTCCTTCAGTTTCTTGCAGGTTTTAAATTCCTTCTACATTTAGCAGAGAAGAAAATGTACCCAACTTCCCCCCTCTCAACCCATGAAATATAGAGCCAGCTGATTTCAACCTCATGTAACTAAGGCAGGAGACTTACAGTCTCCACCCTTTGAAGAATGGCTAATAAATGTGTTCAGGAGATCTCAAAAAAAGTATTGTAGCCTTCAAATGTCAGGGTCAAACTCAAATTCTTTTAAGAAATCATTGCTGTAAGACACAGTTCCTCACTCTCACAAATCAAGGCTAATTTCTGTTTGTGCCAATGCCTCACAGAAAAACACTATCGAGCTCAAACAATGCAGAAATATCCTGCAGGAAGATGTTTTCTGCAGTTTTGGCTTTACGTGGGAGTGGACAAGGTATCAAACTTGACAGCAGAGGTTATTGTCTGTATTTTAATAATTCTCTTCAGATGAAAGTGTTAGAAAACAAGCAGATTGCAACAAACATCTTACGAAACTGTTGTAGGATGTAAGAAATATTCTATTTCTAGATGTGATAAGGAAGAGCTGGGTGATGTGAGAGTCTGGAACAACTGGAAGGGATGCTAAAAAAAGGCTAAAAAAATTGTCAATGGAAAAAAGAAAGTGGGAGTACAGGCATTGGAACAAGTGCAAATATGAGGTAAAAAAACCATCTCTGACAAGAATTTCAAGTCAGGGACAACTGAGTCTGATGACGAGAGACTGAGATGTCCCAATCAAGCATGCAGGAGGACAGAAAAAGAATTAGAACTAGAAGCCAGATAATATGAGACAGTAGAGAATAAAAAAGCTGTGACTTGCATCCACAGACAGACTGGAACTGGTTTTGGGGTGGGAAGGAGATTGACTGGTACAGTAACAGAAAAAAAAACCAGAGTGGCTAGCACTGGCTGAAAGACACTTGGAAAGAAAACCTGAGAAACAGAAAAATTATTTTTGTGGAAACAAGATGGGAAAAATTAGCTGGATTGGGTAAGACCATGAACACAAGGCTGAAAGTCCAATTATGTTTGAAAATAACATGATATTCTTAGGTATTGTTGTAGGCTAAATAAATATCATAAATTGTGAGCACTGACAGGTAACAAATGGATGGATGTGTATGTGTGTCAATGTCCGAAACTCAGCTTCTGAACTCCATCAGCAGCCTATTAGTTGCTGGCTAAAAGTAGGAAGTCCTGAATCCTCCAGTTAATGAAAAGACATGAGTCAGAACCACTAATTCAGAGGCTGATCATGTGTTGTACTTCACACACAGACTATTCAGATTAGGTAAACAGGATCTTGGAGTTCTGGAAAGAAAAAAACCGGTGGAGAAAAGAAGGGTTCCTGAAAAGATAGGGTCTCTGAAAGAAAGAAATGGACCCAAAAAGAAGAATGTGAAGAATGTGGCTGGAGGGACGATCCTGCAAGTGAGAGAAGATCCTGGAGAGCAGAGAGATGCATGGAAACAAACACCGGTGCACGCCCAGGGGCTTTGGCCAGTAACACCCAAGACTGGGAACTGAGCAGCTGCAAAGCATAAACTGATGCGATTTTCTGCCTGACTTTCCTGAACCAGCAGTCATCTCCATGGTGGAAAAGGAAGTTGAGAACTAGTGAACATAACTCCGGGTGGGAGAATGAACGTGTGAGAAAATCAAGTTCATAAAAGCTCTAAAATCACTGAATTTTAAAGTAGCCCTAGTAGCCAGATCCACTACAAGTTGTCATTTACCCTGTCTCACCCATGACAGACACCAACAGTATTCGCCTCAAGGAAAAACAAACAAACAACAAATGAACAAAAATATGGGAAGTGCCTTATCACATCAGTCTTTTGGGTTTTATAGTTACCTTTTTTCTGTGTGCTTTCCCAGGCTTTAAGGAATCCAAATTCAGCTGTGCATTAATATGTTTCATGTTTTCTATACATGTGTCTAACAGGTCAACTGGAAAACAAAAATATGAACAAGTTCATTCACAAACAAAAATATTTTATGAAACATGAAATATCTTTCTTGCAATGAACTTGATTAATTACCCTCCTGAACTGAGACTTAAGGATTCAGATGCTCGAATTCTGTGAGTTCATAATATATTATTTCCTTCTTGATATCAGAAAGTAACTAACAGACTCCGAGATGGAGTGCATCTAGTTGAATGATCTTGAGAAGCAAGAACATATTTGAGTTCTCTTGCAACAATGTCCTGTGAGAGGAATGCCCAAAGGAAGGACTGATAAGATAGAGAGGGGAGGATGATTTGGGAGAAAGAGGAGAACAACTCGTAACTCTTCAGGATATCTTCAAATGCTGCCTAGAAGGCTGAATCTTCAAGCGGTTAGGGTATGCATTTATCTTACCCAACTCTTCCCTAACAGCATCAGATTTGCTGTATTTAAGAAGAGCAAATGTTCAGGTGACTCAAAATGCAAAATGTTGAGTTAGGCTCTTTTCTTAGGATCTAGTGTCTTTAATTTATTACAAGAATATAGGCTCATGGGATAATTCAAGTTGGAAGAGATGGCCTCCAGAGGTCATACAGTTCAACCTCCTGCTCAAAGCACAGTCAGGTGTAAGGTCAGGCAAGGTTACCTGCTGCCTACCCAGTTGGGCCCTGAAAATGTCCAAAACCAGAGACTGTACAGTATGCATATCTTAGCTGATCCACTGCTTGACTGCCTACAAAGGTGAAATATTTCTGTACAGCCAATCTGATTCTCATGTTGCAGTTTATGCCCACTCTCTCTCATCCTCCTACACCATGCACTGCTGTGAAAAACCTGTCTCTGTTGTCTTCAAAACCTCATAGTTTTGAGAAGGCTGATATTAGATCCTCCTAAACCCTTCTTTTCTCCAAGTTAAATAAAGCCAGTTCCCTCAGCCTGTTCTCTAAGGACACAACCACTTCGGTGGCCCTCTGCTGAACTTGATCCAGTTTGTTGATGTCTTTCTGGTACTGGGCCAAAACTGGATGTATTATTCTAGATTTGATCTAAAAAGTGCTATATAGAGGAAAGATGATCCCTTCCCCTTCATCTACTGGCTATATTCCTGTTAATAGAGCCCAGGATGCTGTTAGTCTCACATTCAGCTTGCCACCTACTAAGACCTCAAGGTCCTTTGCAGATTCCTAGTCAGTCTATACTGCTGTGTTCTTTTCTAGGTGCAGGACTTTGTATCTTAAAAAGTAGTGTGTAAGAGCTTGAAAAGGTGATGTTAGAGCTACAGATAATTTCAGGACATTGATTTGAAGCCCAGAACTCCTGTTCCTCTTCTCTGATTTGTGCTTATCACAGCAAAGATGACTTGAAGGCTGCTCTAGCACAGAACGTGATGCACTTCATGCACTGGTAATGCCTTCAAAGGAGCTCATCTAGCAGGTCACCAGCAGAAGAACCCTGATTGAATCAAGGGCTGAGTAGACCACCAGTACACTCAGAAAGAGCAGAATGTAGGTATGTGGAAAAGGATTTGAAGTTCAGAGTTTTCTGCCACTATTAGGATCAGACATTGAGCAGGTATGTCTATGCTATCTATTTCAGTGCAGCGTAAGTTTAAAGGCCCCAAAAAATTAGACTGGCTACAACATCAATTGTTATCTGTAGTTAAGAAATGTAATTATTAATAAGCTTTCTCTGTAAAGATATGCAAAAAATGCCACTGAAAACTAGGTCATTTGTCCTGAAAAAAATACATAAAACACCTGCAAGCATTTAATTTATAAAGCATTTTAAAATAGATTTTTAAATGCTAACCTTCCAAAGCACATTTCTGAGCATTTTTACTGACAGCTAACAGAGACAGTAATCCATTTGTAGCAACTTCTTTCAGCACATCCTTTGAAGACTTTTTTTCACAGACCTAGAAACAATGTAATTTCATTACCAAATTGAAAACGTGACAATATGAAAAGTACTACTCACATCTATAAATGTTTTCATAGTCTATGGATATTTGGAGGATTCATCACTATATTCACATACAGAGTTATCCCTCTCTATATCCATGTTTACAGTATGTCTGCACTGAAGTGTTTCATTATACCCTGGGCTGTATCCAGAGAAGCATGACCAGCAGGTCAAGGGAGGTGATTCTCCCCCTCTATTCTGGTGTCGTGAGACCCCACCTGGAGTTCTGCCTCCAGCTCTGGAGCCCCCAGCATAAGAAGGATATAGACCAGTTGGAGCGAGTCCAGAGGAGGCCATGAAGGTGCTCACAGGGCTGGAGGACCTCTCCTGTGGGAACAGGCAGAGAGAATTGGGCGTGTTCAGCCTGGAGAAGAGAAGGCTCTGGGGAGACCTTATTGCAGCCTTCCAGTACCTGAAAGGGCTACAAGGAAGCAGGGAGGGGACTTCTTACAAGGGCCTGTAGTGACAGGACAAGGGGTAATGGGTTTAAACTGAAAGTGGGGAGGTTTAGATTAGATATCAGGAAGAAGTTCTTCACAGAGAGGGTGGTGAGGCACTGGAACAGGTTGCCCAGAGAAGCTGTGGATGCCCCATCCCTGGA
>NW_010263840.1:27939-29454 GCF_000690775.1 Eurypyga helias
GAAGGTGTCCCTGCCCATGGCAGGGGGGGTTACAAATAGATGGTCTTTAAGGTCCCTTCCAACCCTAACTATTATATGATTATTTTTTTCTAATTATAATGTTTGGGGGGTGGGGTGTTAATATTTTTTTTTTTCCCTCTTAAGCACACTCTTTACTTTTTTCTTAACATTCTACCTTCCTAAAGCCTGGATTCCCAGCACTGGCATTCCAGATCTTTCCTAATATTCAGGCATGCAATCGCAGACAATTCACTGATTCCATTTATTGCAATCTCACTTTCCTTCAACACAATGATGAAGAATAGACATTAAGTATCAGTGAAATTATTTTGAATAAAACTATCGTTAACACATAAATAATTTGGAAAATACATAAACTTATGCTCTGTAAGTGCAACACTGATCTTACACTATCAGGGAATGAACCAGAAGGCTTCATTTTTGTTCACAACTTTTATGAAGGCAGCTGTTAAAAACAACAATGCTGTCATTTACAATAAGGATAGCTATGTCTCAAACCTTAAAAATCTCGTTACATGTTTGGAAAAGCAGAAAGAAAAAGCACTATCAGTACTTGGCCAAACATACTTTATATATGTATCATTTTCTCTATGTTAGATTTCATACCATGCTGTTGCAGCATTTCATTAAGTGCCTTGCAAGGCACTTCCTAGAAGTTGCTTCTTTGCAACTGTTCCAGCTTATTACATGAATTTCCACCAGGAATGTAATAAATGTCACAAATTAAATATGTCTTTTTCATAATTGGAAACAGTTAATTTTTCATCAGGTAACTACATTCTTTTTTAAGAAAACACAAAAATGCAGTCACATCATCAAATTCTAAATACCTGAATAATCAATGCAGTAAGCTGAGTTACTGATGCCTGGCATCCTTCAGTGTCATCCAGAAGAAAGCTAATAGTTGGATTCTGACACATACTCGGTTTATCTTGGAGTTGTCTTCTGCCTTCCTCATTCAAAAGGACAGAGAGAAACTGTAAACTAGCCATATATAAAGCAGGATATGTGGTTGACAGATGAATGCAATCACAAATGGTATCTGAAAGGTTAAACAGAAAAATAAATATTTTTATATTGCACTCTAAATAAAGTTTAAGTGCTTCAGAACTCAGAAAGACTTATCAAAGAAAGTGAGCCAAGAAGAAGTTGTACCTGCGCACTGCACAAGGAATTCCACAAATGGATTCTACAATCTACAAATTTGATGCATTTGATAAGCCTTTAAAAATCTAAGAAAAGTTTAGGTTTTATAAGTTTTAAATGAAATACCTGCTTATATTAATTTTACTATAAAATGAAAAAAACAATTTTCATTTGCTAAATCAGTCATTTGTTCAACAATTTTCTGAACTCTCCTCACTGCATTCAACAGCTTACATTATAATGCCAACAATACACATCAGCTGCTTTATGGACGATTGGATTTGAATTCACCACATCACTTAACATTTATCTTGATAAAATCATAGAATGGTTTGGGTTGGAAAGGAC
>NW_010263840.1:29655-50499 GCF_000690775.1 Eurypyga helias
CGGGAAGGCTGCAATAAGGTCTCCCCGGAGCCTTCTCTTCTCCAGGCTGAACAAGCCCAACTCTCTCAGCCTGTCCCCATAGCAGAGGTGCTCCAGCCCTCTGAGCATCATAAGCTTGCATGGACTACACTCATACTTCAATACTGAAACATGCCAGAGAATCTTCATCACCGAGAGCCCTGAGTAGGCAAGTAACTAATGAAGGAGTAGTTTAAAAATAAACAAATCCCTGTACATTAATCTTGAGTTCCTATAGCCATTATTTCCCCTAAAGCCTTTGCTTTCCCTTTATGCATGATAGTAAAAAAATAAAACAATATAAAGAAAATAAGTGCTAATGGATCATTTCAGGCTCTACTCAAAGATGCTGTATTTAGTTAAGGTTTACAGCTTGAATCACTAAACCATATATGCAAAAAAACCCTTGTAAATTGGCAGTTCGAAAGTTAGTTTGATGTTATAAGAGTTATAAGAGTTATACACAACTTATTAATGGAAAAAGTTATTCAAGCTCTGGACACATTCAGTTTTCATTCTGGGTATGCCAATGGTAATTACTTAATAGCATACTTAAGAGGACTATTTAACAGGAATTAATAGGATACTTTATAGGAAAGCCCTTCTGTTGTATTTGTTTAATTATTTTATTAGTTGCTAGGTTAAAACCCATCCAGGAATAGTTATATTACCAATTATTGCTGTACAATGATTTGCAAAGGCTGCTGTCATAGACGGAAATGTTATTTGGCCACTCGTCCACAATAACGTAGCTAGAAGGTTGAAAAAGTCTACCCATGTTTCATGAAGTACAGATGTTAACTCAGGATCTGCAAAGACAATATAGAAAAAAAAATCAAACCATTTACACATGTGCACAAACCTGAGTAGCTAAGCCTGACAACACCTGACAATTTCAATGAACACGGTACGTAAGTGAAGACCAGTCTCTGTCTGGCTACACTGGAAACAAAGCACTTCATTACCTAACCCATCTTTGGGGCGAATGGCAAGAACCATGAAGGTGTTTCCCAAGAGAGGTTTCAAGAGTTCATCCTGGATTACAAGCTGAGAGTCCACCAATAAACATGATTTCAGAAGCCTGGACACAGATGACAAGTACTGAAGTAGTAGTAATACCTGTTAAATATTTTTAAAAACACATTAAATGAAGCCATATATTTGCCTCTGTCACTTTTTTTTTTTTAATTTAAATACTCACATTACCTCAACTGATTTATAACATTTTGAATTAATATACACACCACTTAAAAGAAACAGTAGGACATAATTAGAAATTTTTCTCCTAATTTTTACTGTAGAAGATGAAACAGAATTCCTAGTCTGGAAACACGTGTGAAATCAATTTTCTAGTGTCAAAGAATAAAGTTCCTTGTGAGAAAGTCATGACTCATATGTACAGCATCATATGGTCTGGAATATCATTAAGAAATAATAAAAACGGTCATTAATATTGATGAATATATGTGCATATCCTGAAAACAGAAGCTCAGTTTGAAGCTTTAGGAAAAAAACTATTTCCAACATGTTTGTTTCTTTATTCTCACAAGATTTAGGCAGAAATACATTTTCTTAGCAACCAGGGTATCTTTCTTCAAAGTAAATCTGAATGCAAAGCAGCAGAATCTTCAAAATGGTGCTGTGCCATGAACATGTTATATATGCATGTTATATATAGAGTCAAATTTCATACAAATTAGTACCATTAGAAGTAACCCTATATGCGTTGGATGCATGAAAACTAGATGAGATCTATGTAAGTGTCTGCAAGACTGGAGACACAGCCAAGCTTCTGGGTTTGTTGCAGAAAATGAGTATGAAATGTGGCACTAGCTGTATCTGGGTCATACTTCAACACTGTACAAAGAAATTCTATTACATGATTTCTGTAACTGATAAAATCAATTTGTATTGAAAACAATAGGTTTTCAATTTGGTGGTTCTAGGTATAGTACTAAAACAGAAACTAATTGTCCTGTGTTGAATATAACATGGTTTATTTTTCTCTTAAACCTTGTCAAAAGCAGAGGTTCACATGAATGAAGCCTACAGCAGTGTGTGTGGACTATGTTAATGAATATAGATTATGCAAGCCCAATTACTTTCATAATTTAAAAAAGTTAGAAAGTAAAAAATGGTTCTCTAACCTGAGCTTTTACATGTTCTATATGACATGGATGACCCAACGGAGCTTTCAGTTCCATGATATATCTCTCAACCACATTAGCACTTACAAGACTGAAATTAAATTAAGTTGATTAGAAATACACTTAAATAATTCAACATTCTACTAACTTAACATTCCATATAAGAGAACTTTATAAATAAACAGAGTAAAATTAAATTATGAAGAGCTTTCTTAAAATACTGGAGTTTAGCAGCAAGTCTAGTGCAATGGCAACTGTAGGAGCAGTAATTTCTTTCAAAACAGTTAGACTAAATAAATTCCAATGGCTGTTACTGCACCGGTAGAAATCCTTTGTTTATATTTGATTGCTTATTTTCTTTCCCGTGGAAGAATAAACAGTTCTGTAATAACATAAACTGTATTCAAACAAGGGTGGGTTGCCTTTTTTTTTTTTCATTAACTGCAGTATGAAGAGCAACAACAAAAGCTCTTGAAAAGCTTAAAGAAATGAATTAATTTTCATGCTTCACTTCAGGACTTCTAAACACTTTCTACAGATGAAAGAATTTATTACGATGCAAGTGGAACCATGGAGTACAACCTGAAGACTATTTTGAAGTGGTTCCTTTAAAAAACCAAAACACACTAGAGTCTACCATGCAGTATTTTCCCAAATCTGTTAAGCATTATTTACTCTTTTATTGTGACAGCCCTTGGCTCGTCCTCAAAATACTGAGTACAATTCAAAGAAGAAAATCATAAAGTGAACTGAAACGATCTGCAGTTCTGAATACCTGACCATATCATGCACTGTTCTGCTAAAGAAGAAAATAAAATTTACAAGTTACCCCTCCAAAAAGGATGATTAAATGGCCATCTAGACAAAAACTTAAAACATTACTAGAGGAACACAGTAGTCCTGTAGAAGACAGACACTATAAATGGAATCACCTATATGACTACTTGTTCTGTGAAAAAAAAAGAACAATTGAACAATCCAAATTATTTTCTTTTGTTGTCTGTATTTTTTTTTTTTTTTAAGAGTCATATTTGAACACTTCAGTAGCAAGAAGAGATCAATATATTTAACAGCTTTGGTAAGAAACACTAGCAGATCTAATTTCAAACTTTTCACCTCTATTGCTACACCTTGTTTGTAGTTCAGCAGTTATTGATCCCATACCTGCTGAGAGCTGTTAGCAAATGAGCTTGTTGCAGAGCAGTTGCAGTATCTTTTGGTGTGACAACCAGCAGATTGTGCAGAAGGCTGCAAACAGCTGACAAAAGGGCAGGTGTGACTACAGCACGCTGTTTAGACAGAGAGGCAGATATGGGAGAATCATGTTGACTTGGAGATTCTGTTGTGGTTGTATCACTTTGACCTAGAATGTGTTTAATAGAAAAAGAAAAAAGAAAAAACAAACCCACAAAAGATGAATCGGAGCAGTTACATTAAAAAAATGGCTTTTTTGTTTTCATAAAATATCCAGGTTCCCTCTACATTTACAATAGTATATTCTGGAACAGGGAGGCGGAGGGAACCCAACCATGAAATCAGATACAGGAAAAGTGTTATTTAAAACAGTTCTGAAATAAAATCAGAAGATGAGCAGGCTAATACACTGTATTCACCAGTATGTCCACAGAGCCAAAGTGTGACTTACCTTGTGCCATAAGCCGATCAACTACAGTTTCAGGAATAAAACTGGTAGAATTTGTTCGGACTATTGCCTGAACCTCAGTAACACTCCCCCGAGATGGTGATGTAGACCAAATCTAGAAAGACATAAAAAGGAAAGTAGTTGATTTCAGCTTTTATAGAGAAGACTCGTATTTATATTTTGTTAGAAAGGGCACGGGGGAAATGGGGGTGGGGATGTGGAGGAGAAGGGGAGAAACACCAAACCACCAAAACCAACAAACCCAAAAATGATGTAAAAATCCCTGTTCAAAACCAATTTTATTAAGTTTATAAACATCCCATAATCTAAACTATTGAAAGATGTGCAATATGAAGAGTCTTAAACATTTAATTTAAAAACTAACTGATCAATGCCCATGATACTGGAAATTCCTCCTCTTCATCCTTCTTTTTCATCCATACAATTGACTCAGTCTACATTTGGCCTAAGATAGAAAGGCATTACTGAAGCATTTAAACTGAAATTTTTCATGGTCTATTTGCTCTCCTCAGAACATCAGTACTTGTCCATTTGTATAAGGACTCACTCAGATAAAAATACCACAAGCACATTAGTCATCAGTCAGACTTGAAGTTCCAGAGTCTTTCCAACTCTGGGTACTTCTCTTAAACTCAGACCTGTGACCCTAACATGAATTCATTTCATGGTAAACATATAAGGTATTTACATGATTGTAGATAATTTTACTGTCACACTACCATGCTCCTTCTACCAATTCTACACTATCTATCATATTATTAATTTTGCATTCTTTCAAAAGTTCGTAATGCTCTTACTACTGTGTTTAAAACCACAAGCTTGAGATCAGAAGATCTAGAGTCCCCAGTTTACTACTATGTTTTTCTGACATGACAAGACCTGTGATCTGTTTCAGAGTGTGGGATAAGTATCTCCCATGCCAGGACAGTATTTCTCTTTTTTGGTTTCTAGCTGGACAATTCACATCAGTTTAATTTTCCAGAGTGTCACTATAAAGTGTAAAGAATACAGAATGCAATGAAATCCCAAGACAGAGAGATTGAAGAAGGATGTTATTAGACTTTTCCTCACCGCGAACTTTCTAAGGAAGACTGAAATATTTCAGACTTTTTCTTTTTGAAGTTTTACGAGAATATCAGTTGGAATATTTTTTTGCCTAAGGAAAAGTCAGAAAGTGAATTAATTAACAAAAAGGGTGGAGGGGTGGAAATGACAGATTACTCCCTTGTTAGCTATTGTATCCTTGGAGTTAGGTCACTGCTTTCCAGGTTCAGCTTTTATTTACTCAGCAGCATTTAGAGCTACAGAAACACTCTACTTAGTCTTTTCTCATCCTCTAGAAGTTTTAACTGCACCTCTCACCCCCCATCACTTCCAAATATTGCTGGGCTTCCATCAGCACATCTTTATTTGAGACCCAGAGTCCCTGCACGAGGTAAAGGTTGCCACCTCCATGCTGTAACTTTCTTCTCACCCCTATTTTCCTCTGGTCACACAGAATGCTAGGGGTTGGAAGGGACCCTTCAGAGTCCTAGATCATCTAGTCTAACACCCCTGCCAAAGCAAGTTCATCTAGATAAGGTCTCCCACTACTGTTCATCCTACAGTCTTGAATCTTTCTCCACAAGCATGCTCAGTTTTCCTCAAAACAAAGCCAGAAGGTTACTGTAACACAGAAGATAAGCAACAGTAAGATTTGAGGTACGTCTCTGAAACACAGGATTTACACATAGCTTGGCTCACACAAATATTAGGACACGCTTAGCTAAATAATTTGCTTGTTAGCAAAATGCAGCACCAAGTTGTACCAACCAACTGAAATTCAAATTATGTTTAGGTTATACAAATAAAACCTGTATTTGCCAACCGAAATAAATTATTTGAAGTTTCATGCTCGATGATTTAAACAATTAATAAAGTCCATTAATTATATTACAGTAAACCAATCCATCTTTACACCTGGTAAATTCTGCATGTATTCAGCACTGTACTTCAATTCTAAGCATTCTGATAAACGACAAAAAAAGGCAACTCTCTTTCTCAAAAAAGTACAAACCCAAAATGCAACTTCTAACAGTTCATATGTTTCTTCTGGAACAAGTAAAAGGAATTTTTACTATGCTGAGGGTCATCTGAAAGAAACTTATGAATTTATACAAGCTTTCAGATATTAGTAAATAATTTCTATATTGAACAATTCTTTCTCCAAACTGCCTAAACACTTTGGTCAAAGAAATAAGAACAAGGTTTTGATATGTTATTAAAAAAAAAAAAAATCAATAAAAGCTTTATCTGGTTAGAAAAATAACAGCTTCCAGCGCTGATGGAACATTTATTGGTAATTGCTTCACAGTGGGACATGGGTTAAAACCAGAAATTTTCTGCTATCTTAAGAAAAAAACCATACAGTAACACAATGAAGTTGTTTCCACAATGCCCTGCCCTCCAGGAAAGAAAAGATACTACCACTTTTATAAATCACCTTTGATAAGGATGAACTAGGGATCTGAGACTGTGTATCTACTAAAGGATATTTACTACTGTCACCATATTCTTTCTAGGAGCAATGAAGCATTCTGTTGTCTAGCAGTGAAACAACAGACTTTGAAAGAGGGTTTAATAGAGGAAAAGAAAGGCTCGTGTGGGAGAGAAGATGATGACTGCAGATTAGACCTAATACAAAAGAAAACCAAAAATGTCTGAGTGGAAATACAGGAGAAATGTGAAGGGTTTTCTGTTTATCTACTAGATATAAATAAAAGGTCTTTTCTTAACCTCTAGTATAAAAATCCCTCTGGCATCACTTTAATAGGCTTGCAGTGATTAATTCTATTCAGTTCTCCTTGCAAAGGTTTAAATAACTTAACTGTATAGCTCTTTGGTAACCATGGTTCCAGAAAATAAAGCACACATTTTTGTAAAATAGCAAGAAGATTTCACAGAAAAGAATGGCTACAACTTAAAGCTGTCTGGGAAATGTCTGTAGAACTTTAACCTACACCATTCTCAGCTCAAGTTTTTAAATAACTGCTCTTTTTGCTAAGCTGTCCTGGGCACAGAACCGCCCTAGTGTATTTACGCAGTGTGAAGCAAGTTGGTATCTCCATATGGATTGCTGTTCTCAATCATATGTACTGAACACAAAACAAACATGTTGGTTAAAATAAGAGTAACCATTTGCTCTCTGTCATGACAGCCTGAGTTAATGTTTAAACTATTAATTCAGTAAAAAACAAAAGTTTTTTTTAATCTCAGAATTGGACTTTTTATCCATATTCCAGTGTACAGAAAAATAAATTTGGCAAAAATCTGTAATCCACCGAGATCTTAAAGACACTAAAATACAGGGGCGTATGAGTTACAGTACAGACAATCCAGCTCTGCTGCTGTCTTTTACATGACGCTGAATTATTGATTTAATTCCCACATTGACATCTTTTACTCTATAACATGGGCAAAACGGTACTTATGGCCTCTGCAAGACCTCTGACAGACTGTCTTACATACTGAATAAAAAAAAAGAAATGTATTATTTCTGTTATTAATATGCTTGGGTTTTTATTTTCTCAAATTTATTTTATGTACATTTTGAGAAAAAAATTGTGGCTGGGGAAAAAAAGATGAAGCCAAAAAGTAGTTTAGATACTATTTTCATTTAAGATTATATGAAACCTGTGTGAAATCAGCCTTTGACAGAAGATAGCTCAATTAAAGTATTCATTCCATGAAATCTGAAAACAAAGCAAACTAACAGTCTTTTAGTCAGAACTGCTTTCAAATATATTAAAAAAAAAAAAAAATCAGCAGACATTTTCTCTTCACAGAAAAGAAATTCACATAATTCAGTAGAGACATCACTTCTGCTTCTGCAAAGATCTTCAGGATGTGGCTTACTGAAGCAAAAAGCAGTTTCAGCTCCCTAGACTGATATTCATGCTATGAAAGGATATGGACATATTTAGAGCTTTTATTTTTTTAATGCTATTAAAATATCAGAGAAGAGCTTCCAATAGAAACAATTGTGCTTGGCTTGACAGCTAATAACTCTCAGTTGTTTGTGGCTGTTGTCATCAACTCTGTACCGTATACCAAAAAAAAAAAAAAGAAATTTTCCCTTCAGTAAGACCTGCAGATTGTCTTTCCTCTGCAATGGGGAAAGCTTGCCATCTAGTGGGCTTGGAATAACGAAATCTTCCTGGTACCATCAATATACAAAATTTAGGACAAACTCCTAAATACTTCTAGTAATGGCTTTATAAATGTATTTCTTTCTCATACATCAAAATGGAAAGCATTGGACCAAACTGCAGGAACATAAAATGTGAAGTTTTATAGGAATAAATTGAAAATACCTGATTTCAGGACATGTTCGAGTTTTTAAAAGTATTTCCAAACTTTAGGAGATAGAAACCTAATAGTCATTAACTGCCCTCTGAAATACAATTTGTATTTAGTCTCAGTTCCTTTCCTCTATATTTCTTCTCCTAAATAATACTGGCATTGGCCTTCCAGCTTGGAAACTTACCACCTGTTATGTCAGCACTGGTATTTTCTTAAAGGTAAAACACTTAATTTCTGTTTGTCCTTCATGGACCTTTTTAGCAGCTGTAAACTCTTGGTTTTATTAACTAACTTCTATAAATGACAATCAATGTTTTTATGTGAAGTCTTCATATGTATTAGGGGAAGAAGGAAAACAAAACAACAAAAACTTGAATAAGACACTCTTGCACTAGCTGTAAGAGCATAATCTTAGCAGATAGGAAGTCTACCACATCTGAAAGACCGATATAAATAACACTATCTTAGTATTACACTTTGCTTTCCACTTCAAGTAATTACTTGTCCATTTGTTAAATGGAGTTGTAGAGCTATATATATATTTATGTTAAACTATGATGATATTTTACACATATAAATAAAAATACATTAATTTGATCTAGTAGATTTCTACTTATTTATTCTTTTTTTAAGCTCCTGAAGCAATTTCATGTAAAGAAATTTTCAACTCTTCATGAGAACTCAAGCACAACTTTAAGTAGATTAGACACTCAACCCTGATAAGAATTGCTGAAATTTAAGTTTTCTCTCAAGTATCATGAACAAAACATGATGAAATTTGTTCAACATTTATTCCTATAAGAAAGTAGCACTCAATTTATTCGGTAAAAAGTAATTTGGAAAGAACCACTTTTAAACAGCCTGAGATTCTTATGTAAATATTTTTTTGAGCCATATTCATATTAACATCAACTTCCTGATCTACAGGCACTTTCATTTAGTTTCAGATATTCAAATTTGAACAAACCTAAGGGGCTTTTTTGTGGGGTTGACACTTTTTTGATAAATGAAAATAAAATTCATTAATAACATTTCTAAAAAAGCAAAATTTTAGTTTGTAAAACTAGAGTACATTTTTTTCCTCAATTATTAATAACATGCCAGATAACAGTAACAGTGTTAGACAATAATGCATTTACAACAGAGTTAAAACAGTATGGAAAAATTATAATTGTGAAATATTTTGAGACAAAATTTCAATACTGGCTTTTTTACGTTTTTGGTTTTATCTGATCTACCACAAAATGGGGCACAACAATTTCAGTCAATAAAATAAGATAGTATCTTGTTATGTTTTATCTGACTTTGTCATGTCAGCACATCTGTTTAACACAAAAGCAACTTTTGAGCTATGTTATTATGGCTTCCGTATTACAATTAGATTGTTATTCATAAATCACAATTTTTGAGAAAATGCATTATAACAATGGATTTCAGTGCAACATCGCAGAGTTTTCTTGCAGTTATGCTGCAGCCTTTGAAAATATATTAATTTTACCAGTTAATTAATGAATGTTATAAAAGCTTCCTCCACAGCCTCATCAGATATTGCAAATCTACTCTGGATCTGGAAGAATTCATTTCAATTTCTCTTCCTTTGCATTTGCCATCTTGAAAGACAACATATGTTTACAGCCTTTCATTGCAGTAATCATCCTTGCCACAGACAAATATTTCAAGCAGCCACCTGCTTTCTTATATTTTTCATGTCTATTTCGGGTCTTGGAAACACATGTGCCATTTTTATATTTTATAAAAGCATTTTCAGAACCCGCACTTTATTATGACACAGAAAATAATTTTAACCCTGTGGTTTTAACTTCTGTGGTTTTCATTGATCCAGTTCTGTAGCTGTGTAGTGTAAACATTGGTTCAGTCTGAAAGGTCAGTTTGGATAAAAGCAGAAGTGACAACTATAGATGGAGATGATTGCATTTTGTCAATAAAGCCAATTACAAAGTAATCTCTAGAGAATATTCCTTTCTGTGAGAAGCTACAGAATTCAGCACTGCCTTATGCATTTAACTAGTCAAGGTGAGCTATTTGTTTCTGCTCAGGCAAATAACGATAAAATTTATCTTTAGTATATTAAAGCTACATTAGACTAAATTTCAATTTTGTTTCAGCTTTTTAGTTTTCAGTTTAATTTCAGTTTTGTTTTAGGTTTTGTCTTGTTGAGGGTTTTTTAGCATTTATAAGAGTGCTGATTTTCTTCAGAGCACTTCAACAACTTTATATTTAAAATAGATAGATTACTCTGAAAGTTACCATAGTTTCAGATGTTGACTGAGAATGTGAAGATCGGCTTTGAGTGGATGGAGCCTTCCAAAGATTAAGAGAATCATCAAAATCTGTAAGAAAAAAAAATAAAAATCAAATTGAAAAAATACATTTTTATTTTTCATTACTAGAAGACCAGCAGAGAGCATAACAAGGTTTTCAAATGACTGTTTTACTGAAACAGAAAAGTAGCCAACTAGTTATCCTTATAAAGATCTCAGAATATGTATTGAAGATATTGGAGTCTCGCAGCACAAACAACATGAACAGATGGCCTTGTCTTCAAAAAGCTTCAAATCCACATTTTAAGACAAGCAATTTCAAGGGAACAGATATTCATAAATATAAGGAAGGCAGAATTACTTTGTAAATATGTTTCAGAATAAAACGTGCAAAAATTTTATAAGACAAACTGTCAATAATAGGTTTTGAGGCTATCATATATTTAGAAAAGAAAGCAACAAAGAATAAAGCACTAGATTACACAGATTGAATGCAAAACCCACAAAAGTAGAAGTTCTACATATACCTTAGCTAATTACTAAACTGAGCTAACCAATTTAACATTACTTTGTAGATAACTTTTTTATATACTCCTGAAAAACGTGAGGAAAATACATCGGAGGAAAAAAAAAAAAAAAGACAAAAATCGTTTCAGGAAGCTAAACCAAAGCAAGATCTTCTATTAATATACAACACAATTCTGAACATATGAATAAAGGACTTACAAGTCTTTCAAGCACTATAAATTTAGAAATGGAGCAAACACTGTCCTATCCTCCCTTTTATAAATAAATAAACCCTCAAATATCAGATGGCTCTTCTCCCTTATTTCAAAGCTCCTTGAAAACATGGTTTTGGCTTTGCTTTTCAATGACCTGAAGAAACATATCTCAGCTACTCAATGAAATGTTCTACAGTCCTGGAGTTTGAGTTGCTCTTAGACATGATATTGCATCAGAATTACCAAGAGCCACAAATAAGAGGACCATGGGAAGAGTGAAACGTGTTGGATTGAAAAAAAAATTACATTTATAGATAAATAAAGCATCCATAGAAGAAAATGAGGGGTTTTATGGCTGGAATTTTGTATACTGCTGAGGTACTTCTCTGATAACTCAATGGGTTAATCAAAAATATTTCTTTTCTTTGGATCTGTCAAAGTCGTAGCTTTGTAAGGGAAATAGCTTTCCTCTTCTGTTCATGCTTCTGTAACATAAGCTTAAAAGAAACAGACCTACCAGAACTGTTTAAATCTGTAGCCTTAGAAGATGGAAATACAAAAACTTAGACACACAAAAAAGAAACTAAAAAGAAGGAACTTACTAATTCTCCCCCTCTTGAACATCTTTTACTAATTGAGCTCTCTGAAGAATTTCTTAGCTTTCTAAACTTAAAATCGTAATACATATTTGCACAAGAACGTGGGTTACCACAATGCATCATAGTAAGATTTAGAAATATTGTTCAGAAAACAATTAGTCAATATAAAAGTCAGATCTGAGATACCCTAAGGTTATACAGGTTAAAAGAAAAAAAACCAATGAGTATTAAATTTGAACAGCCTATGAATTAAATTGTATCTGAATGTCTTAGAATGCAGCTAACTTCAGCATGTTAGAGTCCACTCCTACTCATGTATCTTTGAAGTTAAACATATCAAGAAACAGAAGCCTTAGAAACAGTCCATATATTTCTTTTTACTAAACTTTCATTGTACTCGTCTGTCATAAAATCACAACTGTAAAACGTATTTTACCCCAAAATTTTGCAAGAAAATGCAGAACCAATTACATCTTTTCCATTTGTAATATTTTTAAGATGTAAATAACAGCTCAGAGCTTTTTCTGAGATATGTTATCATATCACTGACCTACTTATTAAATCCTCAGAGCAATATATTGACTTAAACAACATATTTATGTTCATGGTTCATATATTCCTTTTAAGTTCCGTTTTTAGTAAGAATTATCTGAGGTAAGTTACTCAGAAAAATAAGTTCTTTAAGTAGGTTTAAAATACTACAAGATTACACTAACATCACTTACCTGTTATACCACCTTTTTCTATGAGATTGTCTTCCTTGGAAGAATTCAAATCAAACAAATAACATCCCAGGTAACAGTGTTCCACCATCTGATTCACATGTTCATAGAATTGGCAGTGATACAAAAGGGCCTTAAGTGCAGGTTTTCCTGTCTGAGAGAGGCCAGATTCTTCATCATGTACACAGGGACCCTGAAGACATGAAATTTACAGACAACATTTTTTGAAAGGAATGTTATACATAAAATAAAGGGACAAAAATTCCAAAATTAAGCCTAAACAGCGTATGTGTGTGTATATGTAGCTAGTTTACGGGTTGTAACTAACAGCTTCCAAAAATCAAATGTAGATTTTATTAAGACTGAGCTAAATCATAATATTTTACAAAAACTGTAATTATTTAGCAAAATGGAAGCAGCTATTTAGCTCCTGAAGAATTTGTTAATACCTAAGTAGAAAGCCATGGAAAGCTGTAAATGGCTGGTTTTAAAACAGTATATGTATCAGGAGACTTTACAATTTAGATTTCTCATTTAATTCTACTTAGAGATACCAACTAATGCAGAAGTTTTCTTTAGAAAAAGAGCACGCTCATCCTAAGACAAGATTATATCTCCCAAAAAGGTCATGCTGTTCTAAAGTGTACTGCCATTATACTACATCTAGCCATGTCAATCTACTATGATAAAAAATGTATTTGGAAAACAAGACATAAAGAGAAAGAAATTCTCTTTGAAGAATGGTTTTCAGTCATTTTTTTTTAAATGCTGACCTCAGGGAAAACTTTCTAGAGCAGTGGATTTACACCTGAAAAGAAATACTTCATAGTCTTATTTCAAATAAAGTTTGATTTCATTGCCTTTGTTACAGTATTTCTCTAGTGTTTTCTATGGTAACAGAAAAAAAGTAAGTTTTACTAAGCTACAACACAACCTGGTTTAGACTGACCATAAAAATTAGAGGTGTTAATTGGCAAAAGAACCCAGACTGAGAAAAATTTAAACCAATTACACTCTGCAAGGCAGTTCTAAGAGGCATCTTGCAGTACTTCAAAAAGAAACTAGTCAAAATTATGAAAAGAAAATTTGTCAGTGCTAATCAGAAACTTTCTTTGGCACTCAGGAGAAAGCAGAAGTAGATCAACTGCAAATAGCAATTTGAAAAACACTATTTGGAAACTAAAAAAACCCCACTAAGGGGCTCTATATCTTCCCCAACCCCTCAATTTACACTGCAAACAAGCTTACTTTCCAAGATGGGGAAAAAAACAAACAAACAAACAAAAAAAAACCCACACCAAACCCACACCCACACAAAACACAAACCCCAACACCAGATCAAGTATAAGCTGTTATAACCGGAGTTTTAGATGGGTACTGCTCATTCTGTAATATATAAACAATCTATTTTCATTATTTGCCTTTTATGCCAATTAATGGAAAATCAGATATGACGAACAGTTTGTAAGAAAAATGTAGTATTTCATGTAAACTGTTGACAATGAATTATAAAATCATAAATTATAGTACTCATACACTGTCAGCAATATACTTAGACTGTATCAACTATGACAAATACTTACTTTGGAAATTTTTTAAAATATAGTCAAAATTTTACTATCCAGAACTGTCTTTGACAGTTTAAAAAGCTATGCCAGGTACTTTACTGTACAATGAGGGCCCTGAAAATTACTCATCTCTGACCTCAACTATCCTCACACAACACAGTATGTTGCAGTCTTAGAATACTTTACATAGGTTGACTTTGCTCATGACAAAAAGTTCTTGTGCACATCAGCTAGATAACAGGAACACTACAGACATTCTCACAAAGATACTGGCCTACAAACTACATTTGCAGACTTTCCTTTTCCAGGCCTATTTGCCTAAGGGATAAAATTATAATGTTCTACTTTGGCTATGGTACATTAATCCTATTATTCACCCAGAATGACTTAACAGCTCTCCTTTGAACTTGCATCAAAGTCAACAGACAAAACATCTTATTCAGTGCAAGGGAAAAAATGTAAGTCTGAAATACAGAATTCAATCCTAGTGGTATGTCATAATTATAAATGTTGTTTGTATTTTCAACAGTTTTAATTTACCAGCTACCAGAGTGTTGTTTGATAATATCTTTCAGCATGAACACTTATTAAGTGATGAGCAATTCATTAAATCGCACTTCTTAATAAGAATCACATTGACTCAAAGCTTCTATTAATTGCACTGGAATTTATCCAGAATTCTGTAATTTGATTTAATTTTTGTCACCTCACCATAGTCATTGAAATGTTTTAAAAAAACCCTAAAAAGTGACTTTTAATAGCATTTATATTGACAAGTTACAATGGCTGCCCCCTGTAAATCCCCTACTATTACGAATTTAAAGAATTATTATTTACATTGGTAAAATATAAGCAATAAGCAATAAGCCTCGAAGAATTCCATAGTTTTGTCAGATTTTTAAAATTACTTGAACATCTTTGTTTACGATCAGGTGTAAAGGAAAGATAAAACAACACCGTAAAATGCAGCTTTGCAAGAAATAACATAATTGATTTTGGGTGCAGCTGAATCATAGATGACTTATCCTAGTAAAATAAGAATATTTTAAAAGGAAAAATTAAAATACAGTAAATTCTATTTAAAGTAAAGGAAAATATTTTTCTTGGCAGGTTAGTCAAACATTAGAACAAGTTGCTCAGAGGGGTTGTGGAGCCTCCATCCTTGGAGATACTCAAAATCCAACTGGACACAGCCCCAACCAACCTGCTCTAGCTCACCCTGCTTTGAGTGAGGGCTTATGTTTTTAAGAAATATTTAAATGACTTAAGGAACAAGCTTTGTTTGGAAAGGGTTGTTTTTCATCATTTATGTCTTTCTTTCAAAACATTATATAAATTTCAACTTCTCAGAATTTCTTCTTCCTCATATCCCTCAAATCATGTGTCATTCCAAATGTGGGTAAAATAAATGACCAACTTCTATCCTGAAATGTTAATGCCACAATATAAGCAAGCAAGTTTATATTTATATAACTTCATTTATGTTAATGAAATTCAACCTATATACAAACTAACTTTAGTACTCTTCTTGAGCTTGCTGTAAGTTTGAAAGAAGTTTGTGTATTCATATATTTCTTTCCAAAATGACACCTTAGAAATGTAATTTTTAAAGTTTTTATTTTATAGCTAAACTGACATAAGTTTTTATATCAAATAACATCTCTCTGTGACACTATGACCTTTCTCATCAAATGCAATAGTCACTCACTTGCCAAATACAATCTTTGACGTCTTCTTCTGGAATTGGAATGACAAGGAGATTTTGTAGAATAAAAGCAGCCTGAAAGAAATGAAAGCATCAAATATTGCCATCTAGTCATCACAGTTCAAAAAAAACCCATATCAGACTGAACAGCACAGTCTCCATATTATTCCATTACTTTAGACGTATGTTGAAACACAAAGAATTTTCATGGAAAAAAATGAGAAGGATGTAACCTAAAACCAGCCAAACTTCACCTATGACAGATGTCATTAGGACATGGCACAAGAGAAGGCTGATAAAAATGAAAGACAAGGAGAGATGGAATAGAAATCCCTAAGAAACAAATTTATTTTTTTATAAAATACTTTCATCACTGTTCTGGTACAGTCAATGCCGTTGAATGAGCATTACATAACAAGATGTACTGGAAAAAAATCCCAGAGCAGGAAAACCTAGATAATTCTTTGTGACTCTTCCCTCTATTGTCCTCATGTTTGTGGTTGTTTGGTTGGTTTTGGTTTTTTTTAATTACTATAAAATAATTGGGACAATGTGGGGTACACATTGGGACACACAGACACACATTACATTTTCTTTTCTAAATAGATGGCATGTGTGTTTTTCTAATTTATATTGCACACATTTCCTGTGTAGATGTGGCTGGATTGAAATTGCTTTTCTCATATTTTGTCTGTCCTATGTCAACAATTTGACTCTTAAGATACTACTAAAATGATTGGGAAGTTAAATAAAAAATGAAGTGCACATTCTCAAAAGCATTTTCCACAAATAAATTCAAAAATTACTTTAGAATATGTAATTAGTTGAGCAACAGAGCTGGGAAGAAACTAACCCACTATCTGTCACAGTTGTTCTTTCTCAGTCATTGGAAAACACAGAAAAAACATAACTCGAGTTGATAGGAAGTTGCAAAAAAGTGTAGAGTTTAGACACAGTATTATATGGTTCTATGTGCTGTTTTAGCAGAGTACAAACTTTCAGTTCTCACAAATACACATTAGTGCCTAGGCAAATTAGATTACTGCATGTCTGCAACAAAGAGATTTTTACTACAGATCACGTAATGAGTTCATACCAAAGAGTTCATAAAGGTAACAAAAAAAGCCATTAAAATCTAGGGTAAATTGTAATTCTTTAGCAACCTAGTTGTCTGTCTGGGTAAGCCCTAGGAGTTTTTATGTGTTTGCTTGTATTGTTTACATCATTTCTGCTTTTAAGCTAGTCATCTCTTCGTCACTTCTTGAGTAATTCTAAATAAGAAGCTAAACATTTATTTTAATTAGGTAGTATTAAACTTACAAAGCAGTTGGTGATGTGCAGCATCAGAGAATATATGGAATAAAAAAACCAACCAAACAAACAAAAAACAACCAAAACTCCACAACCTTTTCTCCTGAATGGAAAAAAGTCTTGACAATTTAAGACAGCAGAAGGACACAAGAAACATACCTCCCTGCGCACCATGCTACATTCAGACTGGTCCAGAAGGATGTTTATCGCTGTTCCCCACAGCCCTCCTGAAATGTTCTGGCAGCTTTCTGCTAAAGCAATACATCCTATTTCAAGAGATGTCAGAGCTGATCCTATTCCAAGTGCTGCAAATCTGACCTAGTATATATAAGCACAACACAAAGTGATATTTCTTACAGTAATTAGCAACACTTTTTTTTTTTTTAATTATTAAGTTGTATCAACTTAAGGGATTCATTTAAATAGCAATAACCCCTTATCTCTCTCTGGCCCTATAATCATAGTCACAACTGTGTGTATGTAAAAATGACAGAATTATTAAAACAGATGTTTCAATACTTACAAATATTAAGGCAGTCTTCAATATTCTTCACATTTTACCACTTAAAAGTAGTTCCATTTAGAAAACACACATAATTTAATAGATTTGCATCAAATACATTTCCTCGAGATTTGTCGTTCATGAAAACATTTCTGCTTTGGAGCTAAGTAACAGCAATGTCAATGAAAACTGCCTATGAAACGTGATTATGAGTGACTAATGAAAGCAAAGGAGACAGAAGACATAGGGAAGGATTTCTCAGAATAGGTTTACATTGAAACATTCTCCCTACTTTATTTTTATTTATATAGTCAGTAAAATTTTAAATAATGCAAAACAGTAGTTTCAATATTAAATCAATTAATAAAACAAAAATTTTGCAAATACTTCAGGGTCAAAATAAGTTAACAACTTAATATTGCATTAACTAACCTCAGGGTCTCGATCTACCCATAGAGGAACGAGCCATGCCAGACCTAGCTGAGAAAGAACTTGTTCTTCACTGTTATCGTAAGGTAAAGACCAAAGAGATATCCAGTCCTGATTAGAAAACAAAGTAAATTAAGAAATTATTTTATGAATCTTTCAATGCCATGCCAGTCTACCAACAGCCTGAGCTACCAACTGCATACTAAAACACTTTAAATGCACACAACTCTGATATTCCAGGAAGAAGATTTTGATCTTACCTCTATAAACATACATTTAAACTGCTGACTACACCCACTGAATCAAGCTAAATCTGTGTCACCTTCTTCATAGAATTAGGACAGCAGTACTAAAGAGAGATTAAATATCTTCTTTGAAATACTGGAATAATTATTTCCATTCAAAATTTACTCATTACATTTTTTGTTTCTGCTTATTATTAACATTACCTTTCTCTTATATTATACATGTGCAGAAACGACCAAATAAGAACATGAAAATATTTCTTTGATCATAATTAATTCTTTTCCTTTATGCACCTACCACATGATTAAATAAAGTCACGCACACTACCACATACTACTTAGCTGGAGATTCCATGAAATCATTATTTGACTTTTAATTTCTATAGTTCAGGTTAAAAAAACCCATATCTGCAAAGTGCTCTGTTTAACCATGGCACTGCACAAACAATGCATTAAGTTCATAATGATAGGTAAATTTTTAGGAGTGTGTCTCCTGACCAACTTAGTCCTGTATATTTTTACACAATGACTGATGTTTCATTTGGAGCAGTGTATTTTGCATGGATCTTCTCAATACACACAATATTAATTACAAAGCCACAGTATTTTACAATCTTTGAATTTGTGGAGGGAAAGCATTAAAATAGAAAAATTAAATACAAAACATAGGTCAGCAAAGCAAGACCAATGAAATGATACCATAGCAAACAAACAAATCATTGCACCAGTTCTAGTACACCCGAAGTATACGATCTATTTCTCACTTATTCCTACAAACATCTGTAAGTAACTTCTGTCCAGCAGTAAAGGATCTTGTATATGACTTAACAAGGTGGTTCTTTAAATAACAAAAGGACCATAATGGGTCATAAGACTGCTAATGAGAAAAACAAAACAAGAACTTGCTTTAACTAGTTTTAATTTCAAGTCATTAGACTGTGTATTTTAAGTTAGCTTTTTTTTTTTGTTCAAGATCAGTTACTCAGCGTGCCTCTCATATAACACTGCTTGCACATAGGAAGATCCCTAATTTTGAATTTCTCTTTCCGTAACATTTGACACTAAGTCACATAATTGTAAACAACAGCCAGGATTTAAAAGTTTTTTTGAAATTATTATAGAAATTATTTGCATATTCTAGACAATAACCTTTGTACAGACAGATGCTGATTTATAGCCACAAAAAATGCCACCAATCATTATGCTACTGTACATATTATTCTATGAGAGTGATATAAAAAAAAAGTCCACTCATTTACGAGCTAATTCTTTGGAAGCTCCAGTATTCCTGCAGTGTACTTAATCATCTGCCTCCCTGCAATTTTAATAAAGCTTGTCAGAACTTAATAACTTGAAGGAGTACAGAATTGAAGAAATAGACATTTGGAATTTGGAGAAGCAACTACTATTTTTAGTTACACATGTACCTGATCACATTGAAAGGTTTACATTTGTGGCTATCAGATGTTAACAAGAGTGGATTTCAGTTCTCCAAAATGATTACACTAGATTGTTGAATTTGCTTTAACTGCTTCAGTATGAAGGCCATTTTTTCTAAACTCTCAAAAATTTTGCTCTCCAAACATGCACATGAATACAAAGCACATATATGAATTTTGCTAATATGTAATGATAGCTCCTTTTATAACCAAGACAATCATAATGGTTAGACTTGATGATCTGAAAAGTTTTTTCCAACCAAAATGATTCTACGATTATTCTTCCATGCGTAGATATATTCTTTCACATATACATATATGAACATATAGAACGTATGTATATTCTTCCACATACACATATATACACACGTGATAAAATACATGCATGCATGTGTAAATTTGTTACAGGTTCTGTTATTTATACAAGGCTGAAGAAATAACGCTGTAATAAATGCTTAAGTGTATTTATCCTGCATATAATCCCCACTGTACTTTTTTAATAAAATTATACCTTATTCTGAAAGAAGGACTTTCTAAATCCACAGAATTATTTGCAGAATTATTTCAATAAAGTTAGAACAGAATATTCAGATTTCTTGTATTCTATCCATTTATATAACAAATTATATTTTCAGATACATTTTTTTTCATTTTTATGATCTGTTGCCAAATAAGACATCTTCCCCCACCACATACAAAACCCCATAATTTACCTTTAGTAATTAAAATATATCTGTGCATAGCCCTCACAAGTGAAAAGGACAACTGTAATGCACTCACCATATCCTTGGCTTGAGCCATCATTTCATGAGACAAGTGAAGCAAGCAAAGAACTGTGCTTTTCGTAACACCTTTTCCCATGAAGGACATAGCATTTCCTCCCCATTCAACATAAAACGACGAGATGACCTAGGAGTGGGGGTAGGTGTTCATGGCAGCATTACTGTAAGCAGTATACAGGTATAGTACAAACTGTCCTACATACTACAAAATCTAAATTTAAACTCATTAAAAGTTAGCAGACTTTCAGGTGAATTATAAGGTTTTTTTATTTATGACTCATTTGGTCGAGGTTTAAACATATACGAAACTACTCCGAGTTCAATGATCTTTATTTGCTTCTTCAAATAAAGAATCATAGAATCACAGAA
>NW_010263841.1:0-5336 GCF_000690775.1 Eurypyga helias
ACCAATCTCCACTCGGACGTTGAGCAGTTGACCAGCCAGCCAGCGCTGACGTGCTACAGTGCTGACATGGTACAGCAGTTCTGCAGCTGGGTTTGAAGCTAGCCCACCTCTGGGCAGACAGTTGGACTACCTTTCAACCTCATTTTTTTTGTAGATCTGTGCTGTATGCCATCTGTCTACTTCACATTACCCAGTAACTGTAAAAGTTATCAGAATATGTCTTCTTATGAAAGCCATTTATGATCACCTTTTTCTTTGAACTAAAGAACACTGTGAATGTGAGAGTGCTAAATTGTTAGCTAGGCTTTGTTTTGAATGGATTACAATTTTTTTTCTGATTTGTGCTTATATCTCTGCTCTGGTGAGACCTCACCTGGAGTACTGCGTCCAGCTGTGGAACCCCCAGTATCAGAAGGATATTGACCACTTGGAGCAAGTCCAGAGGAGGCCATGAAGATGATCAGAGGGCTGGAGCACCTCTCCTATGATGAAAGGCTGCAAGAATTGGGTTTGTTCAGCCTGGAGAAGAGGAGGCTCCGGGGAGCCCTTATTTCTGCCTTCCAGTACCTGAAGGGGGCCTACAAGGGTGCTGGGAGAGGACTTTTTACAAGGACCTGTAGTGACAGGACAAAGGGGTAACGGGTACAAATTGAAAACAGGGAGGTTTAGATTAGATATCAGGAAGAAATTCTTCACAGAGAGGGTGGTGAGGCACTGGAACAGGTTGCCCAGAGGTGTGGATGCCTCATCCCTGGATGTCTTCAAGGCCAGGCTGGATGTGGCTCTGAGCAACCTGGTCTAGTGGAAGGTGTTCCTGCCCATGGCAGGGGGGTTGCAACTAGATGATCTTTAAGGTCCCTTCCAACCCAAACCATTCTGTGATTCTATGATTCTATATCTGTAACCTTCTGTATTTTAATATGATTAGTCAGAGTTGAACATGGCAAAATACAGGCATAAATTAAATCTCAGATCATCCCACTTTAATCTGATGCCTAGAGCAATGTTGTGGAGTGTTGCCTTACCACCATAATGGCAATCTGCAGAAAATTCTTGTGTTTCTGAACTCTGTTACATTTCACTTGGGAGTGGCAGGCAAACTCTTTCTGCCCAGCCACATCATCATCCCCTCTGAGGGACCTACACACTAACACGTTCTTGTTGCCGTGGTCAAGCTGGGTGACCATGGTGTTGACCCTTAGCTGCCTGCACATTCTGTCACTGCTCAACACCCATCTGAGCAGGCCTTTGCTCGGTTTGTCGTGCTGCCTTTGAGAGCAGCTCTGCGCCCATGTGCCCAACGCCATAAAGTCCCATAGGGATTCACACTGGAGAAATGGCAACCCGAGTAGCTGCAGGAGAGCTACACATTTCATAAGACTTCCTATCCAAAGTCTTAGTTAATATAGGCAAACCCACCATTTCCTCTCTATTCTCCTAAAAAGATTATCATGTGAAAAAGATTCTTGCTTTACCCTCAACAATTCGCCGTCTGGCTATAGAAAATGAAAGATCGATGCTTGAGCTATGTTCTTAGCCTGTACCACCAGGGCTCACCTTTTAAGTGCCTTTTTCCACCATTTCAGTTCTGACTGGAATGAGGAAACCTAACTTCTCAAGAGTGGTGTAATGCATAATGACCTGTCTGAAGACTCCCTAACACCCCTTGTATCCAAGGTGGAAGTGTCTTCTCAGATGGAGGCAGTAGCCTGTGCTGTGCTTGTCCTCTAGAAGGAGGACCTTCCACCGTGCTGCCTCTGAGTTAGATTATGCCGAGGCTGGAGAATTTAGCCACAATCTGCCTATTTGTGTGTGGGTTTCACCTTGCCTGACATAGCACTGTGGTGGGTGAGAAACAGCAAATTGCTATTAAGTGTGAGCCTTTGTTTACAAAGGCTTCTCAGTGTTGGATTTGGAAATGTGTGTGTTGGGTTTGTGTGTGATTTGGTAGCAGGGGAGGGACTACAGGGGTGGCTCCTGTGAGAAGTTGCTAGAATCTTCCCCAGCTGCAAGTCAGACCCACCTCTGTCCATGGCCAAGAGGGGAAAAAACAAAGAGACCTGGAGAAGGAGGGAGGAGTGGGGTGTGAGAAAGACACCCAGGCAGACACTGAGTCCAGCGCATAAAAGAAGGGAGGAGGTGGCTGGAGCAGAGATTGCCCTGCAGCCCATGGTGGGAGGTCAGGCTGTGCCCCTGCAGCCATGGGGGGTCATGGGGGAGCAGAGAACCCCCTGCATCCTGGGGAGGGCCCCACCCCAGAGCAGGTGGCTGTGCCCAAAGAAGCCCCTGACTCCACAGGAATCCTGTTCTGGAGATGGCTGCTTCTGGTGGTCCGCACACCATGGAAGGGACCCACACTGCAGCAGTTCATGAAAACCTGCAGCCCATGGGAGGGACCCCACACTGGAGCAGGGGCAGAATGTGAGGAGTCCTCCCCCTGAGGAGGAAGGAGCGTCAGAGACAACATGTGATGGACTGACCACAGCTGCCATTCCCTGTCCCCCTGCGCTGCTGGCAGGCAGGAGGTAGAGAAACCGGGAGCAAAACTGAGCATGGGAGGAAGGGAGGGGTGGGGAGAAGTTCTTTTAAGATCTGGTTTCATCTTGTTATTCTACTCTGATTTGATTGGTAACTAATTAAATTGTTTTTTCTTCTCCAAGTTGAGTCTGTTTTGCCCGTGACGATAATGGGTGAGTGATCCCTGCGTGTTCTTGTCTCGACCCTCAAGCCTTTCCTTGTACTTTCTTCTCCCCATCCCTCGGGGGAGAGTAGTGAACAAGCAGCTGCCTGGTGCTCAGTGGCCAGCTAGGGTTAAACCACAACAATCTGCTTTCTTCTTAAGAGAGGAACTAGATGTCTTAGGATCACAGATGGTTTGCATATTTCTAAGCATATTGTCTCTTTATGCCCTCTTTGTCCCATTACTAGCAACAAATTAATATGTATTCCTTATTGTATGTGGGTGGAATAGATGATGAACATATTGCCAACTTCTACACAATGATAGAGAGTATTGTAATTAAGGTGATTTGAACACTTGCCATTCTCTGTTCTAAGTCTATTACGGTCATTCTATGTTCCTCTGCTTGACTTGAAATACTAGCCCTATGTATTTTGCTGAAAATTAATCTTTTCACTGCAGATAGTTTGTCACTGGTGCTAACTAGCTAAAGATCATGTATATGACAATAATACAACTGAGATCATTAAAGCTAGAGTTATAAAGCATCTGTGTAAATAAAAACTATTAATTTCTTCATAATTCTATTACAAATAAATAGCAAGAATCCCTTGGGAGATTTTATCAATATAATCCTCCAGCATAGATTGCAGTATTTGTGATGATGGTTTTGGTATAGGAAAAATTGGTGATGGAGATACAAATTCTGCAATACATTTCTAGAATTTGTCATAGTTGCTTAGAATAGGAGGCATTACATTTAGAGATTTTTTTTTTTCCTGAGTTTAGTGATTAACTTGAGGGCACTGGGCATGCTTTACTGGTCATTTAGCCATTGATCGTGGTAAGTGAACATTTTTATCACCCTCATTCATTCTGACAAATTCTGAGTATCAGGCCGAGATACTGCAAAACATGAACTCCTGTATAGTCTTTTCTCACTTGAATGACCCTGGTGGGTTTCATGATGAAGCCTACACTCCCCAACTACTCATACTTTTGAAAATCATAGAATCATAGAATGGTTTAGGTTGGAAGGGGCCTTAAAGATCCTCTAGTTCCAACCCCCCTGCCATGGGCACGGACGCCTTCCACTAGACCAGGTTGCTCAAAGCCTCATCCAGCCTGGCCTTGAACACTTCCAGGGCTGAGGCATCCACAGCTTCTGTGGGCCATCTGTTCCAGTGCCTCAACACCCTCTCCAGGAAGAACTTCTTCCTGACGTCCAATCTAAATCTACCCTCTTTCAATTTAAGCCTGTTACCCTTTGTCCTGTCACTACAGGCCCTTTGTTAAAAGTTCCTTTCCAGCTTTCTTCTAGGCCCCTTCTGGCACTGGGAGGTTTCTATAAGGTCTCCCCCGGAGCCTTCTCTTCTCCAGGCTGATCAAACCCAACTCTATCAGCCTGTCTTCGTAGGAAAGGTGCTCCAGCCCTCGGAGCATCTATCCTTCTTATGTTGAGGGCTCCAGAGCTGTAGGCAGTACTGCAGATGGGATCTCACGAGACCTGAGTAGAGGGGGAGAATCACAAACTCACAGAGCAGTTTGGGTTGGAAGGGACCTTAAAGATCATCTAGTTCCAACCCACCTGCCATGGGGATTCAATCACCTCCCTTGACCTGCTGGCCATACTGCTCTGGATACAGCCCACAATACTGTTGGCTTTCTGGGCACACTGCCTGCTCATGTACAGCTTTTCATCCACCAGTACCCCCAAGTCGTTCTCCTCAGGGCTGCTCTCTATCCATTCTGCTTCTGCCTGTACCTGTGCTTGGGATTGCCCTGACCCATGTGCAAGACCTTTCACTTGACCTTGTTGAACCTCATGTGCTTGGCACAGTCTCATCTCTCCAACATGTCAGGTCCCTCTGGATGTTATCCATTCCCTCCAGCGTGTCAACATTAGATTTTCTATAGGAAGTCATATTTTCTTGATTTCAGTTAACTGAATACAGTTGTGTTTGTATTCTCTCTGTGCTCTCTACAATCTATGTGGAAAAGCCTGAAAATTTTGGGCCCAGGTGTTCCAACAAAGCTGGAGGTATGGAACTGCTCTAGGAACATGTTGACTTATTGGAAAATCCATCCTCAGGGTTGTTAGTCCATCTATATTGACTTACAATTTGTTCCATGTGTTTTCCAATTTGTTCATCTTCTAATGCTCTTTTTGTGCAGCATGTGTCATTTAAAAAGCAGTCATTTAAAACTCCTTGATTACCATTCCTTTTTCACATGCAGAGCACTTGAAGGAAGATGCTGTCCAAGAAATTATGCTATGAGTCACCTTGCAGTTTACTGTCTAAATTTCATTGAATGTTCTAGTTACTGAACAATGAGTGGGCTTTCCCCTTCAGAACTTAGTCTCCCAAGCTCCTTTACCTGATAGCAGCATCCCCCTTTTAGATCTCAGTGAGAAACATGACTTTCTTCTGTTGGAGCCAAGAACCTTCTCTGGTCTAACAGTTCAGATGAACAGATTAGTCACTGTATACCCCATGCTTCTGTGGGCCAATTGTCTTTATTACATTAAGGGCTCTGCAGTGGAGATCCATCACTTACATGTGTCTCCACTTGTATCATAGAACCCCAGAATGGTTTAAGTTGGAAGGGACCTGAAAGACCATGTAGTTCCAACCCACCTGCCATGGGCAGGGTC
>NW_010263841.1:5399-7904 GCF_000690775.1 Eurypyga helias
TCCACAGCTTCTCTGGGCAACCTGTTCCAGTGCTTCACCACCCTCTCCGTGAAGAACTTCATCCTGATATCTAATTTAAACCTCCCTGCTTTCAATTTAAACCCGTTACCCCTTGTCCTGTCACTACAGGCCCTTGTAAAAAGTCCTCCCCAGCTTCCTTGTAGCCCCTTCAGGTACTGGAAGGCAGAAATAAGGCCTCCCCGGAGCCTCCTCTTCTCCAGGCTGAACAAGCCCAACTCTCTCAGCCTGTCCCCATAGCAGAGGTGCTCCAGTCCTCTGAGCATCTTCATGGCCTCCTCTGGACTCACTCCAATAGGTCCATGTCCTTCTTACGCTGAGAGCCCCAGAGCTGGATGCACTGTTCCAGGTAGGGTCTCATGAGAGTAGAGTAGAGTAGAGGGGAAGAGTCACCTCCCTCAATCTTCTGGCCATGCTTCTCTAGTAAATTCTCTGAGTTTAGCTTGAATCAAGAAAGAAAATCCAGGTTTGTTGAGTGCTGCATTTGGGTTCTCATATTTAAACTGACTTCCCTTGAAGGTTCATCCCTTTCAGTTGTCGTGTGGTACTGACAGAACAATACTTGGTAATACTTCTTAATTCTCTCAGCATTATTTCTTCACTGAATTAAGATTTGAAATCAGCTGATCCTATACTCATGGCCCCACAGAAGTAGCAGGAAATAGATATGCTGTTGCAAGGCCATACTGGAGGATCTACTATGATAGAATTATTTCCAATGCCTCTTTTGTTCCCTTTAGAAGCTGAGGGAAAATTAATCCATTTGTGCAGAAAGACACTTTCCTCACATAACACCTCAGGTACCTTCTTGGGACTGGAGCCAAAGCTGTCTCAGTTTTTTTTTTCTTATCTACCTGTTGTCCTGACTAGACAAAATGCTGAGCAGCCTGGTCTGCTTCCATAGCTGATCTGGTTTTGAACAGGAAGTTGGACGCCAGATCCTAAGTATCTGATGAGTAAATGCTTTTGCATACGAGATTAACAGCGGCTGCTATGCAGCCTGCTATGACTCTTGATGTTCTGGCTTGTAAACCACATAGGTTACATGGAACAGTGAGCTCAGTTGTTTATAATAAGGTCAGTCAAAGACTAACTCTGAATCTGTGACACCTCAGATTTGAAAAAAATATTTTTTTAAGTTTCTTAGACAGTAACCAAAATTTTATATGTATATTTCATTTTGATGACTGTATAGAATAGTAAAAATGTAAACCAGAAAAAGCAGATCAAAGTGGTGTGATGGGACTCTTTTTTTCTTTTTTCCTAAAGCTTTAAACATTTCTCTGTAGGCGAAAAGTCAGTCTTATTGTTGATCTATCTAAATTGGATTCTTTAATGATAACAAGCCTTCTTTCATAATATCTGTCTATAATCTGATTTGTATGATTAGTGCGTTTGATGCATTCATGGAACAGAGTACTAGAGTTCTGTAGCCATAGTGATACATTTATCCCAATACAAAATTGCAGAGCTGTTTTTCATTTTCCTGTGCTGTTTCAAAATTAAATGGCATGCAGGCATATGAATCTGAGTCAGGTTTGTATGCTCAGGCTGAGACAGTGATTCAAGTATGATTCTTTTCATTTGAGAACAGATGAAAAAAGAAATGACAGCATGCTACGTGTAGAAAGCTCTTTGTTCAAGTCAGACAGACAGCTTGGAGGTGTCACCAAGGTTAAGTTGGCCTGCACCCTGCGGCAAAACTGCTTCCATAAAGACAAAAAGAGAGGTCATGAGAGACTGCATTCTGAAGGGGTCAGAAGGCCCAATATGCAGACTGGACCCACTTCACAGGAAAGTCTTCTGTTTCCCTGGGGCCTGGGTCAAAGGTGTGAAGAGAAACCTTCCTACCCTGGTCCAGCCTTCAGATTAGTATCAATTATTGATTTTTTCAGTTAGGCCGCGATGAATTTGCAACAAGACCAATGGCAATCAAGAAGGACTTTAGGGCCTTGAGACACCTGGTTGAGGGATCAGCCATATCCTGGGCTGTATCAGGAGCAGCGTGCCCAGCAGGTCAAGGGAGGTGATTCTCTCCCTCTACTCTGCTCTTGTGAGACCCCACGTCTCTTTTAGTTGGTGCTGGGGAGTGCTTTCACCAAATTCAAGGTCTTCTGATACTGCAGCTGTGTTCCCAACTTTCTCATTGCAAGCAGTGTGGCGGGACACACAGTTCAGACAGGTAACCCAAACTAACCGAAGGAGTATTTCATTCCATAGCACATCATGCTTGGTACATAAGGGAGGAGTGGGCTTGGGGGCCATAACTCTTTTGCTAGCTCTTTTGTGAACTCTTTTGTTCCTTAACTCCTTTGTTAACTCTTTTGCTAATTTCTTTGCTTGCTTGTTCGTTCATTAGTTGGTGGGTCAGTTAGCTTTTCCCAGTCGTGCTGTTGCTCATGGGGCTTGCTCAGACCCTGCTGTGGTTGCTCTCGGGCTCTGACTCTTGCTTCTTGGGACCTGCTGTGCATCAGTTGGCTGCTGGTG
>NW_010263842.1:0-14621 GCF_000690775.1 Eurypyga helias
CACCCCCACACCCCGTCGTGTGTGGTCTCTAGCCTTTTGAATACTATGGACATGCCTTCATTAGCTTTTCCTTTTTGATTGGGACTGCATTTCTGGAAAGAATATTACATTTATAGGTCTGGTTCAAACCACAATATAGCATCACCCTACATGATTGGATTCCTTTTGGATGAAAGTAAACCAAGAGTTGCACACTAGAGACTAACCTAATGAGATACAATTACTAGTTGGTATTTAGTCTGCAGGACTATTCTAGAAGTAATTGGAAATGAAACATTCCAAGATGTGTACAACGTAGATGCCACGTCCTCAACATATTGTCTCTTTTGCTTAGTGATCCATTCTTGTTGTGCCACGCTGCTAGCTAATAAGACATATGTTATGTTCCTGGCAAAACTGAGGACCCCAGGGAAGGAAGGATGAATGCAGGCCCCTACTCTTGGGTGCTGATGACGTCTGTTCTCCTTGTGGCTAAAACAGTACTTCACCTGAGGTGCTTATCTGTATATCTTACTTTAGCATTTAAGTATTCTTTAGCGTATCAGAAATGAAATTACATGGCACCATGAAATTACATGGAACCATGATTGGATTAGTGATAAGGATTTCATACAGATTCACTGACCTCTAATTCTCTTTGGATATTGTTGCTGTTGAGTGCATCTGCCTTGCCTCTCTGCATGTTTGGGCTGAAACAACTGGGGAAAAAAACCACAACAAACAAATGCAAACATTCTGACTTTGGACCCATGTTTCTTGTTTTATGAGTTGGAAACCTGTGCAGGAACCAAATTGTATCCATAACTTCGATTTTTAGGCTACTAGAATTTTTTATAATTTTTACAGTATGAATAAGCTTGTTGAATTCACAGAGCAGTCTCTCATTTTACTCAGTCAAATGGAAGCCTTATTCATTGCCATAATGTGCTGTTGGCAGCTGCTAAAAGAGACATTATCACTTTGCCCTTTTAGTAGTTTGAGGTAAACTGTAGCTAGGGTATGGTGTGGATTAGCAAAATATGTGGGATGAAATACAGCCCTGTTCAACAAAAGGCTTTCTTCTAAACTCTTGGATGTTAGAAAAAGACTGTGACAAAGAGAGGGTGCGCCTGAAAGGGCTGCTGAACGCTTGAGTGGCAGCTCTCTGTATGACAAGTCTTGGGGGATTGGGTACTTAAATCTTAATTACAAAAAACAATCATCATCAGGTATTAAAACCCTATGGGGAAATTGAAAGACTCAGAGAAGAGAATCCCAATAGCGGAGATCTGCTCTACACAAATTTAATTGACTCATATTATACAAATAAACCTGATAAATTAAAAAAAAAAAAAAAGTATCTCTAAGAAATTGTGGAGTGATTCTTCTACAGACCAGATGCGAGGAAAAAGACAGGGAGTGGGATTTTCCACCTGAAGAAACTCAGTGACTGCTTAATGAAGAGCCAAATGCCACAGATGACCAACTTTTTTAGAACAATATTTTATGCAGCTGAAAGCAGAAAATCTTTTAGATCACTAAATGTCAAGAATGTGAACAACATACATTGGTACAATTACATGTTATTTAGTGTTTTTCATGCTTCTATGATGCAAGCATGTAATAAAAATAGTTCTGAAGAAACCACATGGGTGGAAATTGAAGTGATTTTAAAAAAAGAAAAAGCACTTTATTGCAGACATGTAATGAAAAGGATGGGTTATACTATAATTTCTTGGAACTCAAGAAAAGTTTCAGTCGCTGTCAGTGATGGATTTTGAGGTAGAGGTGAGCAGGAGTGTAAAGCAGGACTCAGTTTGGAGGAAATTATTTTCTAGTTAAACGATGACAAATTTTAGATTTTTCAGAAACAAAAAAAGTTGTCACACTCAATTCACTGTTTAATTAACAATGGCAGATTTTTTTCTTTCATATGTATTAACCACTTCTGTTATTGTACCTGACTGATCTAGCAGAAAAGATGAAGTTTACAGACTAATGACATCAAAAATTCTGCTTAGAGTATATTGCATTTGTTCTATACTTTCTTTATTAAGCTTATTGACAAAACTGATAGTTATAGTGCCAGAAACACAGCTGGCTACTTACTGATAGTCTTTGATGAGAAAAATTTTCTAAACACATTTCTACAGCATGGACAGCCATGACACGGTGTGCTTCATATATATTGTCATCCTTTAACCCTATGTTTATTATAGTGACAAAGATGTCGTAAGATGTCCCCCAGACATCTTGGATTATCCCAGTATTTCTACCATAATTCACAGCTTCAGCTAAATTGTTTGTTTGTCTGAGTGTGATGTAAACTCGACTAGGAATGATGAAAGTTATAAACAGAAGCAAACCTTCATAGACATCCTCCTGTAAAAAAATAATTGAACAAAATTCTGAGGCCTATAAATTACTATAGAACCAGAAAACAGTACATGAGGGTAGTAACCTTGTTGACAGCTTTGACATCAGAAAATAATTAAGGGTCCAATAATAAGGAAAATAATAAGGGTCAATCTGTCTCTGGATTTTTTTTTCCTCTTTCCCCAAAGAGAAGAAATGTAGATGAGAAGCTTAGACTAAGATCACTAACATCTGGACACCTAGACGCTGGAGTGATGAATGACTAATTCATGAACTTTAAAATACTTGGTATTTAATATATGCCATGTTTCCTTTAAAATATTGGCTGCTGTTGTATCCCCACCCTTTCATGTAGCTCACAGGCTTCAGGAATGTGTGACTTAAGTTGTAGACTCTCTGCATATAAAATTACTTTTAAACTTAGTGGAAACTCAGATTGTGGAATCTGACAGGTCAAATCTTATCTGGAAATGGAAAAAGAAAGGCATGACTGAATATGGAGTGAAGTACTATAACATCAGTCCTGCAAGATTGCTGTACTGGTCTCTAACATTTATCTTAGAATCATAGAATGGTTTGGGTTGGAAGGGACCTTAAAAATCATCTAGTTCCACCCCCCCTGCCATGAGCAGGGACACCTTCCATTAGACCAGGTTGCTCAAAGCCTCATCCAGCCTGACCTTGAAGACAGCCAGGGATGAGGCAACCACAGCTTCTCTGGGTAACCTGTTTTAAGGTGTCACCACCCACTCTGTGAAGAATTTTTTCCTGATATCTAATCTAAATCTACCCGCTTTCTATTTAAACCCATTACCCCTTGTCCTATCACTACAGACCCTTGTAAAACATTCCCCAACAGCTTTCTTGTTTGCCCCTTCAGGTACTGAAAGGTGCTATAAGGTCTTCCTGGAGCCTTCTCTTCTTCAGGCTGAACAAGCCTAATTCTCTCAGCCTTTCTTCAGAGGAGAGATGTTCCAGCCCCCTGATCATCTTCGTGGCCTCCTCTGGGCTTGTTGCAATCAGTCGATATCCTTCCGATGTTGATGGCTCCAGAGCTTGATGCATTTAGTTTGTTTACAATGGTTATGAAAATAAATGTAAGAATGTAAAAAATAAAAACTGCTCACTCTTTGCTTGGCTAAAACAAATTAAATAATTCTTCAGAAGCTGTTATGTAAAGGTATAGATTTTTAAGCCATTGCCACCTTCAGATATCCCAAATGTAAAAAAAAAAAAAAAAAAATCAAAGTACTTTACACTAGAAATAAATCTAATAAACAAAGTTTCTGACATTAGAGGCTGGAAAACTATGGTCATTAAAAGGCCATCCACTGACAGAAGTTCTGTACAGAATTTGGAATTTCACTCTTTAGGGCATCTTTAACAACACATACGTACTGTTTACTGAAAATTATAATAAATGTGTAATGCATTATAAAGTATGCATAGTGAAAATTTGTAAACAATGGAATAATTTTTGAAGAAGTAACAAATTCCCAATCTTTTTTGTGTATTTTTTTTCTTTCTTGCGAAATGGAGAGGTAATTCGTGTGTTGCAGTAATTACCTAATGTTTGTTTCATAGTATAACCTTTCCTCAGAAGCCATTTTTAAATATACTTCTGTGAAATTCTTCAAAACATTCCATAGATTTCTTAATAGATTTTTGTAAAATAAATAATTGTTATATTCCTCATAAAATTATTAGTGATGCATCATGACTTCAGACATAGTTTTGATGAGTTATTCTCTGCAAAACTGTCATATCAACAGCCAGTATGTATGCTTTATCTGTCATGTGTTCTCCATTGATTCAAAGATAGCTCTGTAGTATTACTGGATGAATACTAAGTAAGAACTCATAGGCAATATTTTTGTGTAAAACATACAACCCAGCTTTATGTCTCTACCACGCATTCACTACTCCTGTGAGTACTGCCCTGATAAATACTGTGTAGACATCAATGTTCTCATTGTCTTTCCAAACCACAATATCTCTGCATGCAGCTAAACACACTAAGAATCCTTAATTGTGTTGAGTTAGCTTACATAAGCGTTACATGCAAGTATGCTCAGAGGAGTGCCCACTGCAGAAATATGTCTGTTGCTCTTTTGTTAGTTTGTTATGGTTCTGTCTGAGCCTGCTAAGGGGAGAGGAATAAAAGTAAGAACAGTCATTAACTTTTTGTCACTGTTAGACATGCTGTATATGGCACCTTCAATCCATTAATAAAAATCTCTGCTAAGCACTTGATTGACCTCATAGTGATGGTTTTGTGCTATCCTTGCTTTATAACATTTTTGAAGGAAATCTTCCACCAAGAAATTCAGTTTCAGTGTGATATAAACAATCTGCAGGTTGTTGTTAATTTAGAGGATTATTTGCAATGTAAAGTCAAAATATGATGCTTTGATCAAGCCAAAATATTCCATTTTGATAGTTCCATTTTTACTTTTTTCATAATGATGATGTATGTGTACATTATGTTTGATATTATGTTCCTAGAATCTAATACTGATTATACTACCATAATATAATATAATATTAGAACTTCAGTTCAGATATAAAACTATATTAATTAAAATGATAATATTGAAAATATTAAAACTAAAATAAAATATTAAAACTAAAACAAAATATTGAGTTTCACTTCAGAAAAAAGATGTTCCTCATCTGAACAAGAAGAAAATTGGAAGGAAAATATTATTCCAATATTAAAATTTTGCACAGAATAGAAATGTATTGTTTTTTATTCCTTTTAATGCTGATTACACCAGAATACTTCAGTACTTTGCTCAAACACTTTCTGGCCTAATTCAGAAAATTCTAACAAAAATTATACTACTGTTACGCAGTCTGGGATGGCCACTCGACAGAAAAGTGAGGAATATGTTACAGAGAGCCTTGCAGTATGTAGAAATGGGGCATGCTGAAAAATCTGGAGAAAGGCAAACATGGAAATATTGGTGCAAGGAACAGGAATATCATGTGAAGAATCCTTTTTCCAAATCATCATTTCCTCTGTGCTCAGAATAGACAAGATCACTTTCCAACGTTATGACAGCTCTGAATTTACCTAGGAGGAAGAATGCCATTTAAAGAATCAATGTATTTTATAGCTGATTCTAATTCAAATATGGTTTTCAGCTTTGAAATGAACTCATTAAATGCTCCAAAGTGACTGAAAGAAAAACAGAGAACTGTTCTGTCACTGGATTGCCTTCTTTATAGATTTCTTCCTTATAGCCTTTTTAACAATGAGAGTTATCAGGGAAGGGTTTGTTCTGTGAAATTTTATTATTATTTATTTGTTTGTGTGTTTTGTTAATGGTAAAGTTTGTGTGTTTTGGTTTTTTTTTTTTTTTGGGGGGGGGGGTGTCCCTTGTTTTTTTAAAAAAAACCCTGTTTTCAGTCATAATTAAGAAAATGGTTAAACCTGCTGTCAATTAACTTAATTGATTTAAAAAGTTGATAGGCACCTAGAATGGAAGTATTTTGCCTGCAGCTGAGCTGAATACAAGAGCAATTTATTTTAATAATGAATGGTGGAGGAAAAATTGAGCAGAAATGCTGTGCAGAAAAGCCTCAGAGGGTTAAAATAAACATGCACAATGGCTGGTGCTAATGTTTCTGATAGTAGACTGAGATTTACTAAATCTTCTAACGTTAATGCAGTAGAAGTAGTTTAAAAATAATTGGGCAAATACATTTTAGAGTAAAAGGGAACATCTTCCTTAGAACTTAATCAAATTTGGTACTGATATGGAGAGGGGCAGCTTACACAGTAACTGTCTGTTGACCAGTAAAACACTATTTAAAACAGGAAAATATCTAATTGTTATAGGTATGACATTTTGTGGTTGTGAATATTCTAAGGTGAATATAATTCATTTGCCTTTAAGCTATGAGGCTTTAGTCAAGTCTGTTCCCACAGCTTGTACATATGATTTAAGATAAATTGGGTTTTGAGTATCTCAGTGTCCATGTTTCATTCAGTTGTGATGAGAATACCATGAGAGTTGTTTTTAACTGCAGGTGAACTAGAAGGAACATGTTTCTACAGATTTTCCTAAATTTCTGTTAAATGTTGAATTAATGCAAATTAAACTTTTTTTCATTGCAACTTAATTGAGTACCCATTTTGTATCCAGTAATTATTACATTGCCTTTTATTTTCTTTTTTTCTTCTCTAATGAGTAAACTATATGGGGGGAACCGGTTCCGGTGGGGGGAACCAAACCAACAGTGTTTGGCTGCACCTTCAAGCTGATACTAAAGCTGAAGAAATGGTTCATGAGGGTAGAGTTTTAAATCAAATTGAGAAGATAATGTTAGTCCCAAATAATTTGTGATTTAATGTCTTTTGAATTCAAAGTCTTTTGAAATGTTATATGCCCTAATGAAGAAGAAATAATGGATCAAGAGTTCAAGCTGATCACATCTTTTCTAAAAATGTAAAAATGAAAGGAAATGCTCATGGTGAAGTGCTACGTAAGTTCAAGTAATTTAGCAGTGATGTGAATGCTGTAGACACTTACTAATAGGAAAATTTCCCTAAAAGTTGTGAAAGATAAATAAGGAGTGAGGTCAATTAAAAAGTGTATAGCAATATCCTAGAAGAATATGACCACTCTAATTTCTCTGTTCCAGTACTCTTAAAGGAAAGTACCCATATTTTCAAATGTGCAACATTGTGTACAGACTTCTGCTTTAGTCAGTTATGTCCTGAGACACTATAAAAGCAGATTAACATGCTCAGAGGAAGACACTTGTGAAGCCAAATGTTGGGCATTGAGTACTTTTGAAATATATTAGTTCATTAGATTCAGGTTGAGAAGCTTACTGTTCTTAATATATTAGGAAGTCTTCAATGAATACTTAACTTTGTTCTCAGTGAATTTGATAGTAATACAGTCACCCACTGAAATAAATGCACATTTCCCTAGTAGTAACTGTTTCCAAAAAACCAGCAATGTATGGTTTTCGATGTTTCGGGCATTACTTCATGTTTTCCATGTGAATCACCCTTGCAGGTTTTATAAACGGAAGGGAGTTCTTTACCATAACAAAAAATGCTTTTTAAAAATTAATTTCTGTGCAGTTATTTGATATATTAATCTAAATCAAAACCCAGTGAGACTTTCTGATTATTAGATATTTCACCTGCAATTTAATATTTAAAATATTTATTTAGATATTTCCTTTCACAGTTAAGGTATTTTATGTCAGGCATCCAAAGCTGTAATATGTTCAAAAGCAAAAAAGAAAGCAAGTGATTTTTAGGAAATGGAATTATATTACTAAGGCATTATGTCTTTCTTGAATATAAAAGCAACAGATTTTGAATCTTTCAATAACACCAAATAGGCCCATTGTGAAAATAGTTTAGCCAAACCATATCTTAGTATAATGATGCAAAATGTACTAAGAAAAGGGAGCATTACAAGGCCAAATGGATTGGCTTAAACATTTTCGACACATGCCACAAGTTCACTTAATCAGCCTGAGGCAGTAGGAAACTTAAAAGCTAGTCTGATAGTGTTTCTTACAAATATTCTTTGAATTTTATTACTTGTCTCCCACATGAGGCGTAATAGTTCCAATGTTCTAATTAGTACTTGTGTATATTGCTATTACTTTGTCTCTTTAATCACATTATTAAGTCTGTTATGGAGATTCCTTATAGAATCACACTTTATAATAGTGTTTCTAATTTGAATATGTCCTTTTTTATGTTGTCTGAATCTGAAACATCATAAACCCTTTTTATGGGTCCTTTGATAGTAGTCACTTTCCTGTTTTATGCTTGATTAGAACATACAGTACTAAGTAATAAAGAAACTTCCTGAAGCTTTGGAGTTTTAGTACTAGAAAACATTTCAACTTCCTCAGGCTTTTCTTCACTCTCTGACATTATATCAAATAAGTATATCCCTTTGTCCATATTAAAGTATTGAGAAGGAAATATGTAAGAAAAAAAATACATTGTAATAGATTTTATACAATTTCAGAGATTGATTTTCAGTCTGCTTTCAAACAAGATACATAACTAATTTTCCAAAACTGTAAAATTATTCTGATTATTTTCACAAATTGATAATATAGATAACATAAATATATTGCATATAGTTAGAAATTTGATCTGTAAAATTATGTTTCAATGCCAGTGAGAAGTAAGAACTAATACAAAAATCTGTCTCTTCCTCACTCTGTTTTTCTTTCCCTCACCCTTTCTGAACACATAAAAATGCCATCAAATTCAGGGAAAATGGATTCCTTTTTAAGACACTTCATTATTATATTTCTCCTTACCCTGATACTGAATTTGATAAAACAGGAAATACAGTGGGATTTTATTAAAAATACAGAAATTAATATATTAGATTGTAGAGATCAGAAATTAAAAAATATATGTAAAAATTACAGAAGGATTAAAATAATCTAAAAGGCTTCATATGTGTCAAGAATGGTGAAATAAGTTAATTCCGGTTTACATAATAACAAATAGCTTTTTACAAAGCCTAAGGAAGGAATAGCCACATTTGGTGTCCTTATTTGAAGTCTCTGAAGTCATAGTGAAGTGGTCTCCATCTATAGTAGGGTTTGGATGAAACTTATTGTGAAAACTATTCACAAAGACATTACTACTAGTTCTTGTAAGCTCACTTGGTCTCAGGAACATAAGAAAATTGGTGGAATTCAAAGAACAGCCTATGTGATGAAGGATTTAACAGTAGAGATAAAATCATTAAAAAATATCTGGTTTCGGATAAATGATGAAGGCATCTTGACATGCAAGAATTTATACTTGGTGACAATCATTTGGAAAGTTAGTTCAAAAATGAAGTCTGATCAAAGGAAAATAATGGTAAATAATCCCCTATATTAGATCTTCTGTATTCCACGATTGTTTTTGTAAGTGAAGTAGAAGCTGTCTGCTCACTGCAAGCATTTTGCAAACCTACACAGAACCCTTTTTTCCAGCACAGATATGAACAGTGATTATCAGTAATTATTTATAAGCAATATCTGAATGACCAGGAGTTATTTAACATCAAAATTATGCATATTGAGACTCCATGTCTCCATGAAGAAACAAACCAAATCAACCAACCAAACAAAAAAAAGCCACAAAAAGCCACAATCTGTCTTTAAAACTGCTTAGGATATGCTGGAATTTTCAAATATTTTTGGCAGAATTTCTCTGTTATTTCTAAAATAAAAGAGCCTGGAAAACAAAAGAGTGTGAAATAGAGGAAGAATTGTTTTGGGGTTTCCCCTCTCAATACAATTTTTGAATGGCTTCTGAGGAAAACACTTATAAATTAAAATTACACTTTCTTGTTCTGGAACTTTCTTCTGATGTTCTCTGTTTATTGGAAAATGTGAATTTCATCTAGAGAATTTCAGAGCTGCAGTTTTGTTGGAGTGAATATATATAGTACATACCATGCTACAGCCTCCTCTAGAATATAATACAAACATCTTTGGGATAATTTTCCTGCTGTTTAGACATAGAAACATTAGAAATGCCAATAAGGATCTAAATGTGAGAAAAAGAAAAAATCTTGAGATACCACCTACAAGGATTAAAGAATTACATTTATTCCTTATGGGTTTTCTGAGGTGTGTTTGAGAAAGAAGTATGACTGTGAGAAGTGAAATCTATTCACGTTTTTTGTGTTGTAGTAAATGCGGCAGCTAACAGTTAAATTTTCAAGTTTCAATTAGCATGTGAGTGATTTTTTACTTTTTCTCAATACTGTCATTGCCATTTGATGGCCACTAAGTGAGGGTAGTCTTAGTCTAATCCCCCAAAACATAAACAGCACCATAATGTAAGTAGTTATCACTCTTTTGGTAATCTTAGTAGAGAGAAGTAGTGAATAAACAAAGGATGGTTTTGCTTCTCTGCTTAATAAAGGGCAGTTCAGGAGTTGACTGAAAGCATAACATGCAAACTATCACTGCTTGTGGGTTATTTGTTCTACAGATTTGAAGTAATTTCCTGGTTTATCAGTCCTCAGAGTCTCCTTATAAAAATTAGCAATCTTTAGAATAATCAATATTTCTTATTTCTTATTTGGATTTATTTGGAAGCCTAAGCACTCAAAGCTAATAATTAGACATTCTCAGCTGGAATACACTTATGTCTGTCTATCAAAAAAGCGTCACAACTGTTGCAACTGTAAAGTTTCTTATTGTATTGCATGTGGAATAGTCTCATTTGGATGCACAACAACAATAACTGAGCAATTCATACCATTGTTCAAATTTCTTTAGCTGCACTACCAGGTTAAGGCATTTTATGAAGTTATTGAAAAATAAGTGTTACAGAAGTGGGACAGAGCTCCTGAGTTCAGAAAGTTTATCTTAAACTGCACAGTTCATATTGATTAGAAATATACTTACCAGTTTCACAAAACTTTAGATTTTTTCACAGTTAATACTGTTTGTATGAGACAGAAAATACTCGTGAACTGTGAAGCCACTAGCATCTCTTAAAATTCAATAGCAGAAGTAGAAAAAATTAACAAGTGCATAAATAATCAGAAATAGGAGAACACTACATAGAATGAGAAAGTAAAATATTTTTCAGTTTGTCCATTGGGGGGAAAAAAAATAAGAAAATAGCAATATACTTGTTTTAATGTGTAGCAGCTAAAAGGAAGGCTTCCGCTAAGAAAAACTGGAAATTTTGTGGCAAAACCAAAGTTAACAATAGTAAAAAATACCCCAAAACCAAGCATAAAAATAGTCATGGAAATAAGGTACTGTCTTATGCTATCCAAGTATTTGAGATCTGTTTGTTTTTACACTGCAAATTGTCATAGAATCATAGAAACTTTAGGTTGGAAAAAAACTTTAAGATTATCAAGTCCAACTAATAACCTAAAACTGCTAATACCATCATTGAACTATGTCTCTAAGAGCCTCATCCAAACATCTTTTAAATACCTCCAGGAAGGGTGACTCCACCACTTCCCTGAGCAGCCCATTCCAATGCCTTTCAACCCTTTCAGTAAATAAATTTTTCTTAATAACCAATCTAAACCTCCCCTGGCACAACTTGAGGCCATTTCTCTTTTCCTATCACTTCTCGCTTGGGAAAGGAGACCAACCCCCACCTCTCTGCAATCTCCTTTTAGGAGCTGTATAAAGCGATAGTCTCCCCTGAGCCTCCTTTTCTTTTGGCTAAAGAACATCAGTTCCCTCAGCTGCTCCTCACAGGACTTGTTCTTTAGACTCCTCATCAGCTTAATTTTCCTTCTCTGCACATGATCCAGCCCCTCAGTGTCTTTCTTGATGTGAGGGGCCCAAAACTGAACACAGGATTCAAGGTGCGGCCTCACCAATGCCAAGCACAGGACGACAGTCACTGCCCTGGTCCTGCTGGCCACACTGTTCTTGATACAGGCCAGGATGCCATTGGCCTTATTGGCCACCTGAGTACACTGCTGCCTCATATTCAGCTGGCTGTTGACCAATACCCCCAAATCCCGTTCCATAGGCACCTTTCCAGCCCCTGGTCTCTAAGCCTGTAGTATTGCAAGGGGTTGTTGTGACTGAAGTGTAGGACGCAGCACTTGGCCTTGTTGAACCTAATTCAATTGGCCTCAGCTCATTGATCCAGCCTGTCCAGGTCTCTCTGAAGAGCCTTCATACCCTCAGGCAGATTAACACTGCCACAACTTGGTGTCATCTGCAAACTTAAGGAGGGTGCACTCGATCCCATCATCCAGTCATTGATAAATATGTTCAACAGAACTGGCTCCAGTATGAGCCCTGGGGAACACCACTTGTGACAGGAAGAAGGAAGAGGATGGGGAGAAGGTGTTTTAAAATTTGGTTTTAGTTCTCTTCCATTCATGATTTAAATGGCAAGAAATTAAATTAATTTCCCCCAAGTTGAGCCTGTTTTGCCGATGATGGTAACTGGTGAGTAATTTCTCCTTGTCTGTATCTCGACCCACAAGCCTTTCATTATATTTCTCTCCCCTGCCCAGCTAAAGAGGGGAGTGATAGAGAAGCTCTGGTGGGCACCTGGCCTCCAGCCAGCATCAACCTGCCACAGTGATAAAAATTAAATCATTCCTGTTTTGGCTAATAATCAAATTTTGCGACCAGCAGATAAATTTGTTGCAATATCTTTATGAATAAGGGACTGTTGCATTGGAGCTTCCTAAAGTTATTTTGTTCCATTGATTGCTTTTCACAGGCTGGGGGTTCTTTGGGGGTTTTTTTGGGTTGGGTGTTTGTTTTTTTTTTTTGGTCAGCAATCTTTCATTTCAACCTCCAGCAAAGTGTAAATTCTGGTCAAGGTATGCAGTTTGGAAAAATAAAACTGTATAGAGTATCTACAGTAGCTAGTATTCAACAGAGATAGAAATCAGTGTGAGAAAGCTCAGGCAGTGAAATATCTAGACAATGACCAGACATAAAACATCAAAAGAAAGCAAAGAAAGGAAGAAATTGGAGCAGCTCTTCCTAAAGTAATGTGTACTCCAGGAATAAGGGAGAGCTTGGAAACTATAATCAAAATGATATAAAGATTGTGCTTGCACTTCCAGTAATCCTGTTTTCACACTGGATTCAATTGGCATGTCAGATAGCAACAGAAAAGAAGCTCTTAAAGGTGGTCTGATTAAACAGTTCATGTTAGCTGAAATGTACCTTTGGTGTGACATAATGTAATGGCTCTTCTATCATTATGTTCTACTGACATCTGCACTTTTTTGTCTTCAAGAAACAGATGGACTTGCCTGAGGTACATGAGCTGAATTACTGATAATCTAGATTGAACAGTAATTTCATATCAAAAAGAATTAGCAGCCTGGAAAAGCAGCTGAGTCTGTCAGACTATTTATGTCCTAGAAATTGCAACAATGATAAAACTTCTAATTTGAAACTTCTAAAACTTTGGGAGGGTGAAAGAGAATTTGTATGAAGTTCACTTTTATACAGATTGCACTTACATCCTCAGGATAAAGGTGTATCTTAGATTTCAATTTAAATATAGATTTAAGTAAGTGCTTCTTTTTTTTTTTTTTTCCACACTGCTCTCCTCTGTAGAACTAGAAGGAAGCTAAGCCATTTGCTTGCTGGCACTGTCATTTGCAGTGTTTTAATAGGTCCTTTGATAACTATTAAGAAGTATTAAAATATTTCTCACTCTAATTTCTTTCTGATTAATTGGATCAAAAAGCAGACTTTTGGAGGGTCATTTTGCCTGATATCTGCAGAAATGAGTTAGCAAAGTGAAACATTTTTTAACAATCAGGTCAAGCATTTAACCAAATATCCTTTGTCCCATTCATTGCAGAAGTGAATTATGATACTGTACCTTTAGTTAATTAAATGTTCGTACTGTTTGTGATTGCTTTGGTTTGCTAGACCCTACATAAACATTATATAAGTTTAGTATTAGCACAGAAACAGATCCCTCAAATAAAATTAATTGAAGAGGAAACTATGAAATTCCAGGCTGGAGGAGAAACAGGCAGGAAAAGGTAAAGCCTTTGCAAGCAGCTGGTGAAAGTAGAAATCAAGGAGTAAACACTGGGCTAGGACAACAGCAAACAAGACCTTGAGCAACAATTTTATTGTGGTCATAGCCTAGGTTTGCATATTATTTTAGATATCCGTTGTCTGAAGTCTCAAGGAAGTTGCTCCTTTAGGGAAGTGACAGAGGCATGATGAGGTTACTGCGCAGTAGAAAACCAGAACTAATTCCTTTATCTCATTGGGTGAAGCAAATGAAGAAAGAGTGAATGTGCCGGGAATAGTTATACTTTCTTGTGATGAGTGACAGATGGTGATATCTTTCTCTAAGCTTTAAAGTGCATAGGACTAATTTAATCTACCAGAACTGTATGTATTAGGAGGGGAAAAAAAATCATTAAAAAATAATTTAATAAAGCTCAATGATTAAGCTTTAACCTATATCTTAATATAATTTAATGAATAATGGTATGTAATTAATTTCATTTTGACTCAAAAATTCAGCTCTCAGCTAAGCAGATAAATAGACTACAATACTTTTAAAGCAGGTGGTCAAGGAGAAGTGTTAGCAAAAGACAGTTCCTAAAGTAAATGATTAAAGCTGTACTCTAAAGGTACCTTCTGTGTTTTCTGTGAGCACAGGAATAGCTCCATCAAAAACTTACTCAACCTACTATGGGAGTAAGAGAAGTGGCTGTTTTACCAAACCCAGTTTCAGTAAAGATTTTTTTCCCTATGACGTGGTTTAGCCCTGTTGGGCAATT
>NW_010263843.1:0-30994 GCF_000690775.1 Eurypyga helias
CTACTACTAATAATGATAATAATAAAAAGAAAAAGGGAAAAGACCACAAGCGAAAAAAATGAGAAAAATAAATGATACATCTGCTCACTCCCCACCGACTGATGCCCAGTCAGTCCCTGAGCAGCAATTGCGCCTCCCAGCCAACTCCCCCCAACTTCTGTACTAAGCATGATGTTTGATGGCATGAAATGTATCTTTGGTCAGTGTAGTCAGCTGTCTGGGCTGTATAAGAAAACAAAAAAGTCCTTAGTTTAATATAAATTTTTTGGTAACAACTAAAAACATCAGTGTGTTGTCAGTATTTTTCTCAGCACAAATCCAAAACATAGCTTCATACTAGCTACTGTGAAAAAAAATAACTATCGCAGACAAAACCATCACACCAACTTTTCATTGTCATGAGCACTTATTTTTCATCAGTTTGACTTTAAAGGCACTTTTGATTATGCTGCAATATTATATATGCATAACTTTGAAGACTAGAAAGAATGGGGCTACAATTTTTTAATTTATATCCTTCTAAGCTGCTAACAATCTAAAGCTTTAGACAATCAAAATTTAATTGGGCATATTAGTAGCAGTAATATATGAATTGAGCCAGGGCTTGCATTTCCTCCAGTGCAGCTGTTAAAATATAATGTGGTGATATAGGGGAATGTCAGTGTCATCGTCTATAGGATAAAATAAAGGGTTAGTAGTAGCATTTATTTTGTCACTAATCCCATTTACTCTGGAGAGAGGGATCAGGAGGAGAAAGAAAATTGGCCAATGTCAGACAATGAGTGAGCTGTGAGTTTAAGTTTGTTCGCTGGAGACTCTGTGAACTCCAGTCAATCATGATGCCTTTCTGAGCTCATGCTGTGTAACAGTGTGCAAGCAATACCTAGTGGGATGTGACTGTGTGTGCCTGAAGCAGGTACAATATATTCTAACTACTAGGAGGTATCTTAACATCCAGTATGCATTGTGGAATGATTAATGCATATGCAGCATTCTATATTGATTTACTTAGTAAATGTCAATAAATACCTTTGTGACAGTTGCTTGAATTTCAGTTAACTTACAATACACATCTTTTCAGGCTGTAAGTGCAATCAGTATATTGCTGAAGATACTGTTTGAACAAAGAGGGCTAAATGAATTCCTTTTTGCATTTTTCTTGTTTGTTTTCACAGATTCTAGAGAGGATGTCATGCTGTGTTTGTGTTACTCTTAACAACTCCCCTTGTTCACCTTCTGTTAATTAGACATCTTCGTTTTAGTACAGTTTTAGCACTTAAAATGTACTTGCTAATGTATATTTGATTCACTCCTTCAAAGCTCTCACTAAGATTTCTGTCAAATTGAACTGCTTAGTATTTGTTCATTCAGAGAAAGACAAGGTCTGTGGAGAGAGGTAAGGTCTGTTGTTATACAAACAGATGCAGCAACCAGTCTGAAATAAAACCAGCAACATCCAAAGCAGTAGAAGTTCAAAAGCAGAAAAACACTTCCAACATGTTCAAGATGATGAAAAACCGATTATTAAAACTTCCAGGTAGCAGACTAACTGGAATGCATGGTAACCTTGTAAATTTTTAAAAATCAGTGCAACAGTTAAACAGTTTGAGGAAATGATCTAGCAGACTTCAAGCTAGTGTTATGAGAACCAGCGGAGACAACCATGTAAAGCCATCCAGCACCATGGATAGGGTGGGAAGGTAATCTGCCCTTGTATGAGCTGTGAGGCATTGGCTGGCTAGCTGTGTCCTGTTATCCCTGCCAGCTGCAGTAGATGTGAGGAGTAGCTAAATCAGTGCTGGAGAGGTTATTTAGGTTTGTAGATTTTATAGAGAACAGGAAGCTCAGAGAAGCTGTAGATTTAGTAGATGCTTTCCACCATAGCAAACTGTAGGAGAGATGCCCAGAGGAAGGTTGATGACGAGCATGTGGTATAGCCAGAAATAATAAAATGCTATTTCTTAAAACAACATTCTAGTGATGAAGCTTAGAGAGATGGGTATAATGAGCTTCCTGTTAATTATCTCGTTTACTGGGGATTGAAGCTCTGGGGGACTCGGCAGATGTTGGTCTAGGAGGGGAAGCATACTAGAAATCCTTGCTGAGAAGGGATGTTATAAAAGAAAGGAAGAGGTACAGGTAAGGAGTCCTGTGGGGAAAGTAAACCCAACTGGAAGGTGGAGACTGTAATGTTGGTGTCTTCAGGAGACTGAGTAGTTGCAGGAGTAATATGCCTCAGGTACCATGAAAGATCAATCTTCTGCCTTTGTTGTGATATGTTCTGAGACTGTTTCACTTTCTATGCTGATGAGCAGTTTGGTATATAGATGTAATGTCTTTGTATGAAGCATTACAGTTTTCAGATAAAAACAGTTCCCAAATGTTAAGTAAAGCATGTGAATCTGTATGCTTTTGGAATTTTGGAATATGCTATTGGATCATGTAGTCTAACTTGTTGTGGGCTTTCAATTTTTCAGTACCTAATGTTAAATTTAAGAACTGCAGCACCTGTGAAATTAAACTGTAAGTTGAAATCTTTAAGTCCTTTTAATGGCAAGACTAATAATGGATTGAAATAGGCCTGGAAAACTCTGGCAGGGACTCTGCTGAAGATGGTTTCCTTTCTTATCTAACCCTCAGTGACATGCATGTTGTCTGGGGGGCGAAAAGGTCTTCTCTAAATGAGACTTGAAAACTTCACAACCCCAAGCATGTGAGCAAGGCAAACCAGATAGATTTCTGGAGCAAAACAGTGATTTTCTTCTTAATAACACATCAGAGTGAGAGTGTGCTAGCGTATAAGTGTGTTGGCCCCAGTTTGGATAACTTATTTTTGAAGAAACTGCAAACGTGAAGAAAAAATTCTCAGGCGTACTTGCCTTATCCCTGCAAAGGCAGCCATGGAGGGATTTGTCTTAATTTCTACAGGTTACCTGATGTATGAGAGTCCTTTATAACTGTGGTCCCAATGTGCTGGATATATTGGTAGTCTTTTGAGGACAATGAAGGTAGCATGGTCCTTCCTTATTCGTGTTATGCTGTTGTACACTACAGATTTCAGAGTTGGAGGCTCCAGGGGTCACTGTGGCTGCCCTGCTTAGCCAGCTGTGTGAGCGTGTTACAGGATTCCTTCCCGATGTGAGATTAAAATCTTCTGAAAATAGATTTTATTGTAAATGTTCAAATTATGTGTCTGCATGTCTTATGTTTAATCATATTTGCATATAAGATTTGGGCAATCTGTCATGGAACGTGAACTCCTGTTGTGGTTCTTCTGCCTTTTTTGTTTGTTTGTTTTTTTTAAACATTGTGTGAGCATGCTTTAGACCTTGTTGGTAGCTATTCCTGCACATGTTGGTGTAGGTAAAGAACAATAGTTTGTCTTTAAAACTCTAATGCTCATAGCTCAGAGAGGATGGGATTGGGAAAGAGGATAATATTTTCTCAGTTGACCATTCCTTGAAGGGGAAAAAACCCCAAATTCAGACAAGAAAGGAAAATTACTGGTAGGAAAATAACTGTGCAGGGATGCAGCCAAAACCAAAAGCAATGTCTATAGGAAGTCTTGGGCAACAGAGGAAAAGTGAGCAGGTAGGCTCTTGGGTATAATGGGTCCTCTGAAGCCATGCGACACGTGCCTCTCCAGATCCATACTCTTTTTCAGTATGTTAGGTGTTGTCACAGGTAACAAACTGATGACTGATACTTCTTTTTTCTGTGTGTGTTTCTTGATACGTCCTAAGGGGAAAAGAGTGCTCTTCTTGCAGTTACTAACCTAAAGAACAAAAATGACACGGCTACCGTTTAAAGCATCAGCTGAGAAATTATGTGAATTCCATGCTGCTGATGAGGTTTTTTCACACTGAAGGGGAAACTAAAGTTTCAGAAAATGTTGTGAAGTCACAGCTGACGTTTTTGTTAAATTAAGGTTTGTGGCATGTCAGTTGACCAACATTTCTGTTTTGCATTGGCTTGGGGATTTTTTCATAGCTGTGCTAAAGCTCAATTAGTGTTTACTGTAGCATTTTTCAGACATCTTAATCAAGTCAAGCATGACCAATTCACCTTGCAACTAATCTTTTTGGTTTTGCCATGGAAACATAATTTAGTTACTAGATGACAAAGTGGTACCAAGCTTAAAAGACAACAGGAAGGTAGCATATACACAGTCATAATTAACTGCAATAATTCATACCCTTTGTATTTTCCTATTGTAACAAAGAAATTATTTCAATCAAATGTAAAAGTTATTTTCATGTGCTTGGTATGTAAACTTCATTAATTTGTTCAAACAATGGAGTATAGTAACCACTATGGCAAAAAAGATCCAACTATCAGAGTCCTATCAGACTTTTTTTGTTTTGAAGAGTAGATTGTAATATACCTACTAATCTGGAATATATATTAGAATCTTTATGAGAATTTGGGTGAACAGTACAGTCCTTTTGATGGCTTCACTGCTGGCAGCTGCACCTTTCCATTTTCCAGCAGTGTCAATAATGTTACCTTTTGGTTCTGTGTGATGTGTTCTTCAATACTCTTGGTGACTTCAATGAACCCTGACCACAGGATCTTTGAAAGAAGAGGCAAGAATTTTCTTCTTGGATTCATGGAGTCTTAGGAGTTTAATTTAGGACTAGTCAAAATATAAAAATGTGGTTTTGTTTAGGATCATGGGTTTAGGATGCTTCAGACTTTGGATGCTACATCACTGAAAAGCATTTCTCTTTTGGGTGCATCAAATTAATCCAATATATATGTCTATGTAAGATGCTCTGCTCGCCAGAGGTTTAAGGTGTCTGTAAAGAATTGCGTAACCATGCTTAAGCTAGATGAAACTTCATGCTATGTGTACATATATAGAAAAATAAATATAAATGAATATATAGAAATACACATACCTCCCTGGTTTTTCCCTTTGAATCCCAACCCTAACTATAAAATGTCATACTAGATCTTTTCTTTTCTCTGCTGCAGAACTATTTTAACCTCTTTCAGAACTCCCTAGCCTCAGAATTGTCAATTCTTGCTTCTGAAACTGCTAGATTTCCTTTATCCCTATCTTCTCCCATATGCCAGCTGGGTACTGTTGCCTTCTCCCCTTCCAGGACAATAATCACAACTGTAGTATTATTCTAGCTGTAATGTAAAGAAATGAACACTGTCTCATTTCTTCCTTTTAGACATTGTTACTGCTTAGCAATTATGAAACATTTGTCAAGTTACTGTAGAGAAATATAGTAGTGGCATTCTATAAATATAAGAGGGTGACAAGTATCCTTACTGCTATCCATTATTTATCCTCTTTCAAATCTTACAACTTGTAACCCTGTTGATAGCTCCAAACCATAACATTAACTCCTGCAAGCTGTCTACCAGTCCTAAGACCTGAGAATGCAGAGGATTTGATTAGTCCATCATTATCTTTACTGAGTGGTTTAAATGATGATAATTTATTAGATTGCTCCTACGGTATTCATTGTGAAGTCACAGTATGACTTATTTCAGCACTATATGTTTATTTTAATTAAGTAGTTTAATATATGTTGACAGAAGAAGCAGGCTTGAGAATATTTCATTAATATTCTATCTCTGGAGAAGTTATTTTAGAACCCAGTGTGACAGTGAAAATAATTATTAACATTTCTTCAGTACATCAAAACCTCAGATATTTGGTCAAAAAAAAAAATCTTAGAACACAAGCTTTAGCCAAATGTGTTGGAAGAATAACATTGTCGTTTTAAATATGATTCATTGGTGGTTGTCAGTGCATACGGTTTGATAAACTGTTTTTCCACAGCTTCAGTGCTAATATTCTTCAAACTTTGGAATGGGTCATAAACAGAAACAGTAAGACTTTATAGGTAATGGTATAATCTTCTAGGACATCTTGTGAAAATGATGTGTGGATTCACACTACCTAACCTTATTGCCCTCAAATAGGAAGGCACTGTATCCTTTATTAATAATCCGTGCCACCCAACAGGTAAAATTGGGCTGGGTAGATTCAGCAGATGAAGAAATAAATGGCTGTGGGCTAAGTGAGCAGGGACTGTGATGTGTCTTGGAACAAGAGTACTGGAGCATGGTAGTCCCCATGGATAAGCCTGCACTTAAGTACTCCTGTCCTTAGCCACTGCCAGGCTTTCCAGGCAGCACATGCAGCACCAGCCAGCTCTGGGCTCTCACTTTAAGAAGGGATGATTTTGTAGCACCAGCTGTTACCCTGCCCATAATAAATGGACTATCTGTATTGTATACATATACTATATGTATATGTATACTCATACCTTATGAACTGTACCTGTGGTAGCAGAGAGACACAACTCAGCCTTTTATGTGGTACTTTTCTAAAACAAGTCTGTGGTGTAGTTCCTCAGGGTCTTATTTCTGCATTTGGCACTGTAGAGTTAGTCACAGGTACTGGCCATCTTTGTCAGTGTTTTTTCTGTACTATTTTATAAAATAGAAGTAGAGGTGAAAATGTAAGTCATGCAGGAACAGTTTGTACCATTTTCTTAGAAAATCTTGCAGCACCCCTTGGTTCTGATATGTGGTGGTAGAAGAGGCTATAGTTAAGTTTATGGTTGTATGATCAGATCTTTTGAAATAAATGAAAGCATTTTCTAAGGATCTAGAAATTTCAGAGGTGTCTACACAGCCTCTTTTTAAAGATGAGTGATGGAGCAGTTGTGCTTTTGGGAAGTAATGTAATGTCATTAGTTGTTACATCCAAGTATTGAAAGTGTTTGAATCAATTTCTGTATTTTAGCTCTCATTGCATTCAATTTCGGTATGTGAATGCAGTAAAACACAAGTGACTATAAGTATTTGAAAGGACGCAACTGTTAAAGGAAAAATATAAGTCTGAAAATAAAAATCTGTGGCTGAAATTTAACAAAGTAAAATGCAGATGTGCTATTATGAAGCTGTGTAGTAGACAATGGGGAAAGATATTCCTCTAACATCACAATTCTGTCCATCGAGAGAGCTTCATACCATTTCCACAGGATCTATCTTTATGCTGTAATCATTGTTTTAAAACAAATCCTTTTCTTATCTCTCTTTGGTGTTTTAAGTTCTGTTGTGTTTCAGGGCTAGTATTAGAGTAGAACATGTTCCATCACAGCCTATGCCACATTTAATGAAGTCATCCCCGATAAAGTAAAACATGGCACATTTTCATGTCAACTTTTTGGTGTAGCTAGGTGAAGAGAAAATTTATTATGTTTGCCTACAAAAACAAGTTTCATAGTGTCTTTTGAAATAAGTTCATCATTCTAGAATAGGTTTTGTTAATCTAGCTTCTCTTCTGCCCTGAATGATACGTCCCACTGCTACAAGGTTCAGAAAATCAACATGGGGAAATAAGCTCTTATTTGTACTTTTCTGACCTACTCAGGAAGCCTTTTTTTTTTTTTAGGGTGTTATATTTTGAGTTTTTCTGATGGTGTGAATTTTCCATTTTTTTCTGAGGCTATCTACGATATAGGTAGTCAAAAGAAGCAGTGATGACAGTAAGAAAAGCTTGATTTAGTGTAGCAGTGGAATGGAGCAAATTTGCTGGGGGAAGTGTATGAAAGGAAACTGTTGAATAAGGAAAAAGATGTGCCTAATTTATACCTACATCTGACAGGGGTAGTTATGTCTCAGGACTTGGTCATAACTGGGATCTATTTGACCAATAATCGTGCGAGATTCAGCAAGGCAGTATTATTTAAACTCTGGCTCAGAGGATGCTGTAGCACTCCAGTCCTCTTGTGAGAAGCTACAGGAGGCAGATTAGTAAAGCTACCCCCCTATGGGGTACATAAAACTTTGGTTTCTGTAAAAGGCCATGTCTAATTGGATTTAAAACTAAAATGCGTCTCCTTTGCTGGACTTGAAACTGTGTCTAGGGATCAGGAAAAATATGAACAGAAAGAAAACCTTGGCTGCTTTCTTACTTCATGTAGTCTACTTTTCTGTATGTCCTAAGGTACTATGTGATGTCCTACCTGAATTATGGTGATTGGCTTCCAGCTGAATTAGTGTGGTTTCCAGATTCAAAGTATTATGCAAAGATTGAGGCTTTGCTCTTGATGTATGATAGAATTAAGCAGTCTTAAAATTCCTTGGTAACTTTTTGAAAATTATCTTAATTTGATTTTAGTTATGTACAAGTAGACCGGATACCAAATGCCTGTGTTGTGCCCTGGAAGGGTCCTTTGCAACAACACAGAAAACAATTAGGACTGAAAATGGCAATGAGAATTCATAAATGTTCACTTTGCTCTGACCTTTTGGGCATTTAGTAGAGTGTGAGTCTCGCTGATTAGGAAGTGACTGAGGGCACATTAACACTATTATGAATAACAAATGTTTTTAACAAATGGATGAAAGAGGAATTTAATAATGTAAATCAAAAACTCAAAATTGCAGAGACCTGATAAGGGAAGGACAGAAGGTGAAATTTATAGTCAGCAGAATTAAGAAAAATAAGAGGATTAAATATATGAAGAACAGATAAATCCTGACAATTTTATCAGTATGTTGCTGGATGGCAATAGTGGAATTGATCATGCGAATGCAGACAAGGCAGACATGTTCAATAAATATTTGTATTTGGGCAAGAGAGAAGGGAAGGAACTAGATGATGTAATATGCTTTGCTTTCCAGCAGTAATTAAGGAGATTAAGTAACAGCTACTAAACTAGACATTCTTCAGCAGGTCCCAATAACTTCCTTATTACAACCTGACAGAACTGCACTCTCTGGCAGTTTGACAATTAAGCCCCTTTTTCCAGTTACTTGATACTTTTTCATCTTTTCATGCACTATTGCAGATATTGAGTAACCACTCAGCAGTTCTCTAGACATTGTACATAACCCATTTAAATCTCCCATTAGTAACACAAAATCATTCCTTCATATGTTGTTTAGCACGCCTCATACTGAGCTGTAAAATTCACCTTTCTCCTCATCCATCACACTTAGAGCTATAAAATCGCATGATAGCAGTCTTTGCATCTGGGGTAGAAAAAATGCACAACTGCATTTTCTTTTTTCTTCACTGTGTTTAATTGTACTCTTGTTTTTGCTGAGACCTCTACTAAGAATAATGTCTGAGAATCAAAAGGAGATGAAGTAGTTACCATCTTGCTGTCCACCTGGCTTTATGATCTTCTCATGTTTCCAGTCTATATACATCATGGCAGTAAGCTGAGAGTCTGCAGAAGTTCTGCCTAACCTACTCCTCTTCCATGATCAAAGGCAAGATATACTGCTGAGAGAATGGAGTTTTGGGTATCAGTTTGTTGCTGCTATGATTGTTACCCTTCGTAATATCTATATACAACTTTCCCCTCAACTTTGGGCTATATGCAGCATACAGTTCTTCCTCCCTAATGTATTAACTGGAGGTCATTGTTATGATACTAAGACATCTGGTATAATATTGCTACGAGTGCCCCCAGTGTAGTCACAATTCAGGCATATTTCCCACAACCATGCAACCTGCTGGTGACTCTTCCTGGAAAATACCAACCATTGGAAACCCCTCTTTAGATAAGATTTCTTAATATCTTCAAAACTGCCTGTTAAGCTGAGCATAACACATCATATTAGCCTTTCAAAACCAACAATTTGAAAGAACAATTGATAGCTACACACTGGAAAAAGTTACAACACCTTAAAGAAAGGGCGTTTAGTGTGTACCAATACCCTGAAAGTATTATTAACATCAGTCTGTCTTTGGATGTAGTAAATGACTGGAAGCAAAGTTATAACAAAGTTTATGGAAACAGGTGAGTAGAAGTGAAAAGAAAATTAAAATAATTCCTCACCCTCCTTAGAGTCAAGCCGAGAAGCTATTAGGTGGTCATAGCAAGCTCGCTTGTGTAGTTCTTGTGCAGCTGTATTTCTACATGCTGGATTCACTGAAAAGTGGATCAAGTCGCTTCTGCTTCCTTTTCATATGCCAAATAAACACATTCTCAGAAATATTTCAGATCAAATGTTGTTTCTTAATTTTTTTTTCCTCTATCTCTGATGGTCCCTCCCCTGTTCCCTGCTGCCCCATTTTGTTCATCGTTAATTCTTCCAGAAGGAAATTTTGGGCATATTTCCAACAGACCTCTGGCTGGTGTCTATTGTTTAAATATGATAAGTAATGATCTCTCTCCCACTGATGTGATAAAACAGGATCAGACGATGACTTTTGTAACACGTGCCTAAACTCTAGACTAACTTGTAGCCAGTGAGAAGCATAGTGCTGTTTTGGGCCAGGCTGGAAAATACAAAATCATAGTCACACACTTGAGATTAATTTCTGACTTTACACTGACTGCTGCTGAGTGTAGACACGACAGTAGTCACTTTGATAATCAGCTTAGATGAGGAGAGGAAGGAAAAAGATTCACAAGGTCTATATTACAACATCCCTTACTCTGCTTCTCTACTTATCAGTGTGGTGGAAGGTATGTAACTTTTTAATAGGGTGTAGTGACTTGCTGTTCTCTCACCTGCTCATTTATTCGGCTTTAAGGCTGTCACCAAGAATAATATGATACTGTGACAGAATTAATTACATAAAAAAGAGAAAATCAATAATAAAGTTGTCTTCTATCTAACAGTGTAATCCATAAGAAAGTACTAGAGAGAATTTGGACAAATTCTGTTTGGAAATAATGTGGAGGGTGAGTAGGTTAGTTACCTAATTAAAAAAATGTCTTTCCATAATTAAAAAAAAAATCTTTTTTTTAAAGTAATATTTTAGCTCAAAGAGGTACTAACTCTGGCCTGTGTTGGAGTGGAGGACATACTAGATGATATTCATGCTCAACCTTACCTGTGAAGAAACTTCATGATCTCCATTTTCTTCACAGTATAAATGATGCTGCTTACTAGGTTGCTTTTATGAACATATCCCACGTTCTCTACATCCTTTAAATTTTTAAAGAATTTTCATCTAATTCAGCTAAATGCTGGTATGCATGAAGTATTGCCCTTGAACAGTGTATGTATTTTGCTATATGCTGGCTACCAGCATATCACCACAATGATATGATATCACCACAATGAGACCAGAAATTCTGAAAGTGATTAGCAGTAGAATGAGAAAATACAATGATAAATATAACAACTTTTTTTTTAATGCAGAAAAACTCTTCGGTACTCATTCACCTATTAAATCCTTGCTCCTTGAGGGAATGAACAGAAAAGGACTTTTTGCTTTTGTTTTCACTGCAGATCTGTTTTGCAAATGAGCTCTGTCGTGCACTCTGTATTAGTTCTGTGTACATGATACCCACTGTTGCAGAAAGCTTATTAGTAGAATGGGAAAACAACCCAGGTTCAGTAGAATGCCAACCATGCTTTGAACTGTCAGTGTGGAGTAAATAGGACCTGAAATAATAGTTTTATCCATGCACTAAACTTTATTTTAAATATCCAGTGTCTTCTAAGGATAATACGGGATATGCCACAGAATCCATTTTTTGTCACATTTGTGGAGACGACATTAGGGATATACGACATCATAATCCACTTTGTATCACATCAGGTTGAAAGATGGATTCAGCAGCATAATTTAGATTCAGACAGCTCTAGGTAAGAATATTTTATGTCTCCGTATTAGTGGTGTCTTGAATGGAATTTTGTTTTCTTATATCAGGCAAATTAGCTGTTGATATCTAGTATGTTAGCGTGTTCCAACTGTGTGTTAAGACGTGTAGCTGACATCTACTGCAGGTTTGTTCTCTTGTTTTGGAGTGAAGGAATGGCCTAAAGCTCTTAGTGCTGTCTGTGGTCCTAAAGAGATGGGTTTCAGATTTCTGTTCTGGTTGGGAGTTCCACATACATAATTTTGTAGACATGGATATTTCAACCTAATCTCTGATAGGTTTTGATAATCCAAACAGAAAGTGGTAAGTTAAAAATAACTGGTTACCTGTTTTTTTTTTTTTTCTGCCAGTATGGGATTGAAATGGTGAAAGGTATTGCTACCAGACCCAGCAGCAGGAGAGGTTACTGTCAGCAGGGATTCAAAGTGACTAACTATAGACATATGGGTTTAACCAAGGAGACTGTACTGTGAGTGACCTTCCAGAGGCTTTGTCTGTTCACTAAGCTTGTCTTTGCCTTGCTGTGTTTTCAGCTATTCATTTACAAATGAATTCCATCAAGGCACTTGTAGCTGTGTGTGTTGTTGAACCTGTGGTGATGAATACATGGAACTGTGCATCATCACTTGCACTTGAACCTTCAGCATCTAACAGATTCACTCAGTTTAACTTAAATTGCCTGGTCAGAGAGTGGGATCAAGGTTAGTGTGCTATCTCATCCATCTTTTCATGTCCTTATTGCTCTTAATAATCTGGCTATAATTTAGCTGCTGGCATCTGCACCGAACTTGGAACACCTTCACGTCCTTTCTGTTCTTGCAGTGGGTTATACTGAGACATTTCTAATAAAGTGCCATATGTAAGTGACCATGCTATAGGGCAGATAGACTACAAAGAAACCATGCACTTGGTCACTTCCTAAGCTTTCTTCTAAGGTCCTCTCAAGATGGTGTTTGAATGCAGGACTGCATTTGTATACTGTACATACAAGGTAATCTGGCCAATTTTATTGACTGTATCTGGACTTTGGGGGATAAAAAGGAGGATCCTGTATTTCCCCCCTCCCCTTAGCTCTGCTTTACGTTCACTCCTGTGTTGCCTGCATTATGCCTTGTTTCTCATCTATGAATCTGGCTGTGACACCAGTTGATGCAGGTTATTAAAGGGATTATTAGGGTCTTGGTGGAGGCACCTGGTACAACATTTCAAAGTACTGTCCAAATGTACACTTGCAATTTTCACTGTTTATATAGCTTTACCCACTCATGTGCACATAGGAAGTATTAATTAATTCTGAAATAACCTGGTGTTATTTGTTCCTTAAATAAAAGTTTCAGAAATAATCATATGAGAAGAAAGAAAATGTATGGAAAATTGGGTAATAAAGAGATCATAAATAAGTCCTCTTCTGTAATAACCTGGAGAAGAGGTGCTACATTACTATTGTTGTTTGACATTTTTATCCTGCAGGACACAAGAAACAACAACTCTTGTGGAAAAAGAACACTGACTCAATATACTTAGCAAGTATTTTTCTCAAGTGGATGACCTGAGCTTTGTGCATGTACAACTAGTAGAAACCATATGTAACTACAGGCTAATACACATATTTTAAGTTGTCACTACAGAATGTAAATGGGGCAGGCACTGTTTTGTGCTATTAACATTTCAGCTTTTGATTTTTACAAACCTTTTATTTCTGGCTATTTTTAACTTTTGTCCAATTTTGAGTGTTTGGATAGAAAGCTGATATGCTGAATTTTTGGCTCAGCCTTTTTTATAAAAAAAACCAAACACCCAGAAAATAACCAAACCCAAGAAAACTAATCAAACCAGTTTTGATATTTGAGAAAATGAAATTAAAGGTCAATATTAGTGGCTCTTTACATTAGTTCACTGTCCCATGTAGATGGTTCTGCTGGAGAAGGTGTGCATGTTGGGTTACAGTCTCCCATGATGGTTAACTGTTTTTCTATATGGTGTTTCAGCAGCTGAAGCTGTGGGAGCTGACAGTATTTACAGTGCAAGGGAAGGTTTTTTCACTGGAACATACTTGTCCATAGAAATAGAAGTGACATGTGAGAATAGGGTTCTGGCAGAATCCTGACAGAACCTAAGATTGTTATTTGACAAAATAATGCTTACCTGCTGTCCTGCATGATGCATTGGTGGGAAAGCCAAGAATCTAGGAAGGTCAGTATGCAGGCTTGGTGGCCTTAGCTCTGGAGCTTACTTGTCATAGCCTACTGGGTGAACAACCAAGGAGGTCCTAGGAAAATACTGTTACAAGCCTCAGTCCTCTGGCTTGCTGCCTTGGCCAAGTCTGGCAGTTCACTTGTTCACTAAGCCAGTCTGTGAGCTGGTTCCTGTGTTAGGCTGTCTCCACATCACTTGTTAATGATGGAGAGGATCTGTAGAGCCAAACAGGTGGTCTGACTTTTTGAGCAACCTGGTCTAGAGAAGGGTTTCCTGGCCTATGGCAGAGGGGTTGGAACTAGATGATCTTTAAGGTCCCTTCCAACCCTAACCATTCTATCATTCTATGATTGTGTTTTAGTGGGTTTGTGTTGGATTAGTCCTGTCTGGGTGCATTGTATTGAAAGCTCTTTAGCAGTTGGAGTGCTTAAAGTGTGTTCTTGCAAATTGTTTTTTGGATCTGCTTTCATCTTGATGCAAATAAAAGCACTAAATATAAGAGATAAATTTCATAAAGATAACTACAAATTTGAACCAAAAAGCCAATGCTTATGTACCCTAGGACTGTCTAATCTACACTCCAGAAGGAAGTCGCCAATGCAGAAGACTTTGGGGTGATTTGCTGCACTATTACTGTTTAGAAAATAATGTTGACTTGACCTCTTCCTGTTTTAGTGATAGATTCTGTGGAACACAGGAGAGGTGCTAAGTACCACTGATACAGAGAATAAAAACATTATGCAAGGCTTATCTTAGCCCTTAAAATACAGTGATCTGGTTTTTCATGTGCAGTCAGAATGTATTGTAAGTTTTATAGGGGCAGAAGGAAAAATCTACACATCTCTGTATTAGTGCCAAGTTTTCTGTTCAACAAACTGGAAATAATAAAATATTTCAAAGAGATGCTTAGGGTGCTGGTGATTTGTTGCTGGCAATACTGTTTCTCTAACAACATTCTCTAACAGCAGAGGTATGTTGGCTTAAATTCTCAAATTAAACAGCCTAAGGTAAAGAGAAAACATGGGAAATACTGAGTCCAAACAATTTTGAAAAGATATAAGCAACTGCAAAGATGGGCTTAAAATAGAATTAGACAGACCCCCCCTGTTTTGCTAACAGCACTATATATGATGATGTCTGGTTTAATATTAAAAATACTTGTAGGTATCTGGTACAGTGGTTGGGTTGTTTTCTCTTTTAAGATCCTGTTAAATGTGAGGAATTTTGTAAAATCCTGGTTTAGAATGTAAAGCCAATCATTGCCTGTTTCTCCTAACCTGCCGCAATGTTCCCTGCCATTTAAGAGCAGGCTTTCTGGCGGACATTATTTTTATTATATGCTAAACCACTCTTCTGAGCACTTTCAGGTTTTCCCACAAATAGACACACTAAAAATGGCTAATTCTTGACAATTAGGAGTTTGGTGCCTTTTCTATTGCCACAAAGAAATCTGTCAGAAAGCCATTGTTCAGATGCACATTTCTTTATCTGAAGGACTGCAATCATGGTTCCTTTCCTATTACAATCAATCTGTATGTTTATTCTTAGAAAAATAAGTAATACATCATTTTGTTATTATGCTTCATATTTATTGGAGAAATAAAATTGGACTTTTAATGATAATCCATTTGTGGATATAAAAAAGAATTCTTAATATATTTTTTTAAACAAGTCAGTATCTCAAATCTGGCCTTCCCCACCCCTTAAGCTCACTTGCCATTTACCCTGAAACTTTTAGTTGGATTGAAACAGGCAGGTACAGATTTGTATCTGACAGGTAACTGGCTCACTTCCAGCATCTTTATCTTTGTATGACATAAAGAAATGTTCATCTGGTGACGTAGTAAGACAATGATTTTCCTCAGGAGTGCCAAGCTGATCCCAGCAGCTTGGTTTTTTGCTTTCTCAAACTACTTACTCATGCATTGTTCTCCAGACCTGAAAACTCATACTGCAGTGGAGAACAAAAGATGGATGTTGTTGTATTTCACCCAGCCACAAACTACTTCTCTTGCATTGTTCCTGTGCTGCTCTGTGCTCAGGCTTGTTTGGTAGCAGAGTAAATGTCTAACTTGATTTTCTAAGGAAAAGGGATTTCTTTCTCTATTGTCTTTGAACTAGGCCAACTACGGTGTTCAGAAACTAGCAAACAGGAGAATCATTTGTATTGGTATTTTTTGAAAAAAGAGGTCATATGCAGCCTGGCATCACTCCATGCCTTTTACATATGGAAGTTCTTGTTGTGCTTTAAGAGAATGATGGCTCCCCCTGCCTAAATACAGAAGCACTGATGCCTTGTTGGAGATCTTGGATGCTACCTCTAACCATGGAAAGTATATGCAATCTTGTTTTGCTTGATTTATGTGTGTTTTATGTTCCAAGGCAGTATGTGATACTAAAACCAGAGATACCCAGAACTACTGGGCTGTATTTGTATGATTGTATTTCTGTGTCAGTTCTAATAATAGCTGTAGGTTTTAAGAAAATATCTCATCATATTACAGAAAGTATAGCCCAGACCCAGTTTCCCATTTGGGCCGTATGAAACAAGCCACAATTCAGAAACAGAAAACATCTTACAGGTCTTGAGTGGACTAGAATGTGAGCTGAATGATTATTTTTTTTATTAATCTGCAAGATTGAGTTATCAGTGCTTGTTTTAGTGTTTTGGGGGTGTTTTTTGTCTGCCCCACTTGTAATGTGTCATTTTATTTCCCCCTTCAAGACTGAAACTTCAGAAATGTACACTTTTGCGGTGAAAGCAAGTACATATGAATGATCTGAAAATATTACTTGAATCTGGTAAATGTTTTTTGGAAAGATTTCTGGTTTGTGGTGCAATAATATAGGCTATAGTTACCCTAAGGCTGGACTGAAAACCTGGCAATATACATCTATGTTAAGTTTAAAAACTGCCTTTTAGAAACTTGCACTCAGTTGATACTGGGAACAGCTAACATAAACTCTTCCTAGGTTCCTAATGCTGTGTGGATGAGCATACCAAGAGTTGTCAGCTCCTGGATCCTACTGAAGCATGACTGTAAATCAAAAATCAGATATTCTGCCTACATTTTCTGGAGTATTTGATGTGATAGAGTTCTCCTTGTACTTTACAGCCAGCCTCAGATAAACCTGCTGAAATTACAAGGAGGGGAGATTGAAGAGGCTCCAGAGATAGAGGTCTAAATAGATATGGAGCTAGGTATGGACTGGGGCAATTGCAGATCTTTCCTTGTAACTTACACCGGGGGCATTATTGTAAAGTGCACAAGCATGCCAAATCTAGTTTGACTTTGACACATTCTCCAATTTACCCTGTAACAAGGATGCTGTTTTTGCTGTATGTGAAACAAAAATTTTTATAGTGAAAAAATGACCAACTGTCTGACTTAAGCAGGTGTAAATATTGCTGCTGTGTCTGTGATTCTTGTGGTTATGTTACTCTGTAACCCTGTTAACTCCCATCTTGTCTAACTTGGGTGGCAGTGCAGCAAGGCAACTATTATCCTCCCTTCTCAATAAAAATCAATTATTAATTCATATGCAGCCATGTTTTGTTTATTGTCATTTTAGCCTGTGTAATTACAAATGTGTTTGTTGGTCCTAAAATTCTCACTTCTCTATGCTAGTGCATCAATACTTAAATATTTTTATTTCCTTGCTCATTATTGTACGGTGCCAGAACATAGTAAAATGCTCCATCAAAAGAAGAAAGAATGACTATTTGCCTGCAGTTATGCTTTTAAATTCTCAGAGGGGAAAATAGAATCAAGGATAGTGATTATTTGTTAATAAGGAAGTTATTAAAAATCTGGCTTAATTAGATTGCCTTTCAGAATTTCTTGCTGTGTGCTGTCTTCTATGTTTCAGCAGCTTTTCATAAGTTAGAACTGACTCTCACTGCATGCAAGTATTAAAGAAGTTTTAATGGTCTGGATAATTTTCAGAAGAAAATTAATTAAAGAAACCATTTTCCTGGTGGCTATCAATCTCATGGCTCTCCAAGCCCCAGCTATACTTTTCTTCTCCTTTCCAGCATACTAATGTGTTACCAATTTACAGAAGAGTAATTGCATTTTCATGCCCATGGCTTTTCGTGCATTCCATTTTAGAAAGCTGAATGGCTATTTTTATTGATAAGGCAAGAAGTAAGAAGCATCTCAAACTCCTTCTGTTGACCTTTTATTTTCACTCCTTCCCCTAAACTGTCTAACTAAAGAGCCGCTAGAAGTGTGTTTTCTGACAAATTAAGTGCTGTGACATCATTAGGCCTTTGAGTTTAGTGGCCCTGAGTTTTAATTAAATGTCAAACAAATACCATTCAATTCTGCCGACAAAAACAGTGTTATTTGCAGAAAACCTCAGCATGTCACCACTTTACCTTGGTTGCTTTCTCTCTGCCTAGTGATAGGCATTGACATGCCACAGAATAATTCCACTGAGTATATTAAAAACAAGAGTTACTTGTGTTGTACACCTTGATACGATACCTCATGGGTATCATAATGTGACTTAGAAGCTTTTTATCCTGGTATTATTTTGTTAAAACTGATTTTTCTGGTGTTATCTACCACCATAACTCTTTGCTGTTGTATACTATATCTCCTTTCAGGAGGATTTTTAATAACTTCCAAGCTACATGGCCTATAGTCTCCCAAAAAATTAATAGAAATGATTCCTGTATTACAATGCTTTAAGCAGTGTGTTAGATAGCTGCTCCTTATAAACTTGTTCTGTCTTGATGTTGCTGGTGTTGCCCATTGCTGGAGTTTTCTTGGACTGCACGCTCTTCTAATACGAGAGACTGTAAACTCCTATGTTTGTAATGTGCATAGAAGTCAGTGGAAGCGCTCTAGGAGAAGATTTGCAACTGATTTGCCCTGGAAATTGAACATAATTTTCTCTCCTCCAGGAGAACTTGATTTCTTGTCAAGTAATGAGCAGCTCTCGTGGAATCCATGTTGTTCATTAACATGCAGTAGATCCGGAATCAGGCTCTGACCCAATCTGATTGTTTAGTTTGCTGCTTTTCTGTCTGTCTATAATACTGTGTGGTTTTTTGACTTCACCTGAGGACAGTGTCTTTTACCTGTCTGCCTCAACAGTGTTGCATTAGAATCATTAACTAATGGAAACCACATAAGCTCAGTGGAGCTTAGAAATTGCTTAGGGTCAGTTATGTCTCACTTGGTCAGTTGTATTAATTCTGAAGGCCAGTTAATGGATATATTTGATTCCTGTATTTCATTGCTTGGCTACTCTGTACAAAATGAGATGCAGAGAAGGCAATTTTTTCCAATAATTATTGAAAGCATGCTTCAGGTCTCAGTTGCTCTGCTATACTGACATTAATTTTAGTGCATTCACTCCCAAATAATGCTAGTCCAATTAATATTTACATAACATTCTAATAGTGCCTAGACTTCAATTATACCTTCTCATCTGTACATCTCTAAGCACCTTAAAACAGATGAGCTTTCTTATTTCCTAAATTTTGGTTTAAAATCCAAGTTTTCCAGGGCCTCTGCTAACAAATGGTTAGCTGGAATTCTGCTCTCCCCTTAAGGATATAGGGTACCATATCCATGTACATCAACTCGAGGAATCTTCCCTGTACATAATCATTTGAGAAGACTGATAATGTTGAAGGCTAAAAGATTGACTGTAGGAAGTAAATAAATAAACTAAGTCCAAAATAAGAAATAGTTGAAAGGGGGAAAAAAAAAAAAGAAAATTATGGGTGGTGGGCAAAATAACAGATCTGCACCTACGGTGACTGGTAAATATGCTAATAATTTTGGCCTTTTGGGTTGAGTTTCTGCTTCCTTAAGAACCTGTTACATTACTGTGAGAAGGATATCTGATATTTTTGATTTTATTGTTCTAGTTCAACCACATTTCTCAGAGGGGTAGGGATCTTACCACCATAAATTTCCAAGACTTATTACAGCAGCAGGTGTTTGGGCAGAGGAAGGCAGGCCATACTCATACATTCATATCACAGGCTCTCCTATTTTCTCAGTTTTTTCTTGGTGGTGGTGTTCCTTTCACCACTGACAATGTAGAGGCTGTGCAGGCTGACTGGCCAGCCCACTTATCTACTCAAAGTACTTCATACAGTTGTTGTCTTGGTTTTATATGCATTTGTCACTTTTAAAAGAAATAACTTTTGTTGGCTGGAAGTCTTCTCAGAAGAGGGTTTGAGGTTTTGTTTTCACAGAATCACAGAATAGTCAGGGTTGTAAGGGACCTCTGGAGACCACCTAGTCCAACCCCCCTGTCAAGTCAGGTTCATCTAGAGCAGATTACACAGAAACGCATCCAGGCAGCTTTTGAAAATCTCCAGAGAAGGAGACTACACAGCCTCTCTGGGCAGCCTTTTCCTGTGCTCTGTCACCCTCACAGTGAAGAAGTTTTTCCTCAAGCACAGGGGGAACTTCCTGTGCTCTATTTTGTGCTTGTTGCCCCTTGTCCTCTCTCTGGGCCACACTGAAGAGTCTAGACCCATCCTCTTGACACCTGCCTTCTAGATATTTATAAGCATGGATGAGATCCCCTCTCAGTCCTCTCTTCTCCAGGCTAAAGAGAAGATTGAGAGGTGATCTCAGTCTCCAGGTTTTGGTGATGGCCTATAGAGACTATAGTTTGGGGAATCTACAAATAATGATCATCACCTTATTTCTACAGATTGAGAAAGGGAGGCCGAGGGAAAGGAAGCCCAAGATACAGATGCATGCTACAGAGACATTTCCCATAGCCTCTTCTGGCAATAGCTGTTCTCCTAAAGGAGTGTTGTACAGGTATAGAAGCTCACAGCTCCAGGCTTCATCTTCTGGCCTGTGTGTGCAACCATGTGCAAAATGTGTGCTACAGGACAGGAAGGAAAGCATTTCTGTGAACATGGTGGATGTCATGACAGAAAACTTGTATCTGACCTGGCTTTAAACAAGCACAATCTAAATAACTCTGAAGAGAAGGACCAATAAGCTGAATAAATCTATGTATTGCACGCCTTGCTCTGAGGCACAAAACAAACACCCTTAGCATGAAATCATTATGAAGAAACACCAACACCCTACCAAAACATTACTTTGTCAGGTTTGAAACATGTTTCATTATTTTGGGTTCTTTGAATTGGAAGATGACCAAAAAAGTAATTGTACCAGAGGCCCAGAAGAGAATTGCAGCAACGGTTGTGCAGTTGTTCTACTTCAGAGCGTGTGAGTCCTGGGGAGCTGGACACAAGCCAGCTCACACCATCTGGCCCACAGCCAGCCTTCTCCTGCTGCTGCTGTTTAGACAGAGTGAATAGACATGGATTGCCTCTCCCCTGCATGGATTAATCCCAAAGGGACACAGAGTACTGATTAGGTATGAATTTACCAGCTTTGGTTTGGAAAGCGTTGACTACCACATTTATAAATATGTATGTGTATAGGTATAGACAGAGAGGATTTATAGAGATGCTTATGTGACTGTGCAGTGCCCTTTCTCCAGCGGCTACTCTTTCATACAATAGGTGGGACAAGCTCAAAAGGTAAATCACATTTTCAACAAGCTTCTCAAAGTCTTGGCATCATCTTGGTTCTCATTATAATTCACTTACCACAGAAGGGCTGAATTGGAAAACTCATAACAAAACATATTGACATTTCAAGCCTTTTTCACCCACATTATTTACAGTTTCTTGCCTTGCTGAGTTTTATTGAAACTCTTATTTTGCTCTTTTGTTGAGCATCTGAAAACTACTGGGCTGAAAAATATGCTATCTTCGCTGTCTGTAATTAGCTCCTGAATTATTCCAATTCCCAATTAAATGTTTTTTAAATATGGAAAAGAAATTTATTAAAAATTTAATAGAAGCTTCACAAAAAGCTTTCCTTTACAAAATCAGGGAGAGAATTATGGCATAATCGCTTTGAAATATAGTTTTCCCCTTAAAAACAAAGCATAAGCCGTATATAAAGAGTAACTCTAACCTGTTTGTTGGACAGAGTTTTCTATGGCTAACACAATTCCAAGTCCCAAATGTTAGATAATAAATGTTTAATGGAGGGCTGGTATTAATAGTTCATTTGATGGACTGGAAATGCATGTACTACTGGTTTTTGCTGTGTTCTACTCTAATCTAGCTCAATCTGAATCAATTCAGTACTGAATACTGCTCCTATTTTAGGGCCAGCGTTAAAGGCTGGTCTCAGTTTGCTATCTAACAGACAGCTTTATGGGTTTACAAAAACACAGCTACATTTTATACTATTGTTAGCAGTGTTGGTAGAGAAACAGAGGGATAAAAAGACTGTAAATAATCATTTAAGATTTTTAGTATTTCTTCCAGTTTAGGCCTCATACTGTCTCTGAAAAAGATTGTATGTTGGCATTGTCTGTATTAAACTTGGATGAACAGAACCTTTTCCTCTCAGAAACCCAGTGTTAGTTAGCTCTGAGAGTAATCTCTTTTTGTTGATAAGATTTGTGAAGAAATAGAAGGAGACAAAGAACTCAATGTTCCTGAGATCAGCCATGATACTAGTCAAAATAATACATGGCATTAAAAATAATCCACCCAAAAGGACTGATGTAGCTGCAGGTTAAATAACTTTCCATTAATTTAAAGACACTTGCTATAGAAACAAAATTTCAGCCAAAAGCATGTGGCTGACATTTTGAGCAATTTTTATGTAGCAATGTATTTTTTGCCTATGTTTACTCTGTACTGTCCCAAGCTTGTACCTGCAAAACTTCACATTATATAGAGATAAATCGTAAGCCGCTTTGTTTTCTGAAGGATTTATAGCATTTTCATAGCACCAGTAATCATAGATTGCACTGAAGTAAACACCTAACACTTGTCCAAACCAGTGTTAACACAAGCATGGAGACTATGCTGTTTTATAAAAAAAAGTCTACTTTGAAAATGGTATTGTAAAGCCGTTAGAAGCATTGGACTAATGGTAACTTGGGCTGTGAATCCAGTGTTGATTTGATTTTGATTTGGAAGGGGTCTTCAGTGATGTGATTATTGGGCTAGATGCAAGATAAGTGCCTTCCTAGGAGTTTGGGCCTTAAGCAGGGTCCCGGGCCTGAATGCTGAGCAAAGCTTGGGTCCTGACTTAGAATTCCAGGGCTCAGGGTCCTCTCTAGCAATAATTCATTATTGATGTCAGAGTAATGCCTAGAGCATTGAAAACTTAATACTGAGTCCAATAACACTTGTCATTGTACAAGCGTATAATAAAACAAATTGATGTATGCTGGTGAAAGGTTTAAAAAAGTTCCTTGCACCTAGAATTGCAAATGAAAGGTAAGGTGCCCACAGGAATATTGCATTTGCATTTGAGTGGTTGTTCACTGAAGCCCTAAGTGAAAGCCTGCCATCAAGCAAGTAATTTTAAGTCTTGCTGTTGGCTTTACAGACCCTGTGATATCACTGCAAACTTTTTTCAAGGGTATGATGCTAAATATAGATTTTTCACAGATGAACCCTTGAGAGGACTTTTGGGGTTTTTCTTTGGGGTGCAGTATTGGGGGTTGGTTTAAGTGATGAAAAACGTTGGTAATAAAATTGAAGATTCTGCCTGGAGAAATATTTCATGACTGATCAGTAGCTGCTGGCCCACAATGCTTTCTGCAAGCTAATCTCAAATAAGTTATAGCTGTACAGGTAATAGTTCTCTTTAAAGGTCTATTTTTTTCCTGGTGTTGAATAAGAATTCTCCCTTCTGTAACTCTTACAAAACACATAATGTTTTGTGTTTTTTTTTTTTTTCTAACAAGTGAAGAACCCTCAGCGCTCTCCTTTTTTGCCTCTCACTACATTTCATAATACCTTTCTTTAGCAAAAATAAAGACAGATCCAGTAAGTATTCTGTCACTCTTGCAGAACTGTATGTACTAGAGATAACTGGGATAGTTAACTGCTGAGCATGGGTTTTTAAGCAGCATCTATGTATTTTATCACTGGCAGCCATTTTCCCTTCAACACATTAGGCAAGGTATGTACTATATAATTAGCTGAGATAGTATGCCAGACTTTTACTTTATTACATTATTTGATAGACAGGATGGTGTTCTGGTTAAGCTACTGGTCAGTCTGGCATGAAGAAGGCTGAAATTCAGTCTTAAATTTGCCTCATACAATATGATCTGGGCAGACCACTTAATTTTGCTGCCCATTAGCTGCCTTGCTCCTGAGTGTTCCCAAAGCACAGGATTTTCCTTGCTGCGAGCATGAACTTCCACAGCAGAAAGGAATCATCACCAAGAATAGTTTTAGTGTATGAGTGTGTAAGCTCAGTAACAATATACTTTCAACTACAATTTTGATAGATATGGCACAAAAGGGAAGATGTGTAAGTTGTTAGGCTAACTGATATCCCTCCAATGTATAAATACTGGTGTGGGTTTTTTTTTCCTGCTCCAAAAGGAGATTTTTTCCTATAATAAAAATGCCTTTGTAGTATTAGGGTAAGGTCTTGACCTAATACTAGTTGATTTATCATTTGTTTATTTTATTTCTAAAATCTTATCCACAAAAAAAATTATCAGCTTCTATTCGCCTTGTTTAACATCTTAACAGATGGATTTTCAAATTTCTGTTTAACGCCTTAACCTCTAGCTGAAGTATCTGTCTTGTAAGATGTTAAGAGCTGATAGCCATGTCACTGTATCCACTTTGCACTGAACTATGAGTGGCTTTCTCATTTTCCCTGGTTACCTATGCATCAGACTTTGTTCAAGAATACAGTAAATAATAGAATTGTGCACCGCTGTCTTGTGATGCTTTTAGCTCCTTCATAACAGTAGGAAAATGCTGCCATTTTGCTTTTACAACCTACACCTTTTCCCCAGTAAGTAGTTTATTGATCTCTGAAGATGTTTGTTTCCTGTATATTTTTAGCCTATGCTTTTATGCAAGGATTTTCTGGTCGCCCATTATTGTTGTAGAGAATCTGAATGCAGGCTGTGTTCCCTTACATGTTTTAGTGGGAATAAGCAATGTTTGTATACTGCTGCATGTTAATCCAGTCAATCCAATTTTGCAGATGAATTGTAGGTTGATGCTGGTACTCTGACAGCCTTTTGAAAAACCTTCACTGCTGTCTTTGTGCTGGGGAGAGTGATTTGTGAATGATGATTAAATATCTAAAGTAATTTTGTATGGTGTCTTGGGTGTTCGCTAGTCTATCAAATGTTGATTTCGCTGCTGTTTCTTTCTAGAAAGCTGAAAAGTAAGCAGTAACTTAGAAATATCCCTCTGCCTTGTAGTGAGATAAATCTAATTCAGACTTCTTCCAATGCTGGCTGCATTAGTAGGTTGACAGACATGTCACTGTCACTATGACAAGTACAGTTCTTGGCCATCATCGTTTCCAGAAGAACTCTTTCCCTCTCTCACTGGGATCATTAGGCTGAGGTAAGACCATGTCTTCCACCTAGCACAGTCATAAATACTTGCATTTTCATTTGAGGAAATGGTTGAAATTTTGCTGGGGCCATATCTTATGACATCCATAATATTGTTCTTTTAATTTATACTAGTGTTACTTGAGAGTCATTCTGCTGTCCTCAAATGATCATTTTACTAGAAAAGAGGGTAAAATTAACAGCTTTGTCACATGTCAGATTAAAATCTGTTCAGCATTATGGGATGCTTAAGAATGTCAAAGGATTTTTACGTTTGAGTTATGCTGTCCAGTACTTGGTGCATCTGCCTATCTTAGCAGCTCTTCCCCAAAATCTGCTGTGAGTCTTGGGGAAATTAAATGTGGAAGAAGTCATCTGAATAATAAAGTGTATGTAAAAATAATTGGAATTGTATGCTAAAGGAAGCAAGAATACCACCTGAAATGGTCATGGTATAATGCATACTTTACATTGGTTCACATATATGGTATGGCACTCATACTCTATTAGAAGTGATTCAAAAAAATCTCTTAGATGATCTGGCTAAGATTCAAAGGTAGAGGGCTAAACTGGTTAAATGCTGCGTAAACCTCTGCCTTCACTAGCTTTAACTTTGTCCCGAGTTCTTATGTACTCTACACTAATATCTAAGAGTTAGATGTTATTTAATTTATACACATTGGAACTGAAAGAAGCAAAGTCATTTTAGTCTGAAAATGGTAGGTTAAACATTAGGAATTACTGAGAAAGGAATAGAGAAAAAAACCCAAACACATTGTATTGGTCTGCAATACTCCTATGTTTTCAGAAATGTGTATAGTATTTGTTTCTCAGTTTGAAGAAAGAAGAGATAAGAGTTAATAAAGAAGAGAAATAAGAATAATCAAAGATGTGAAATGATTTCTGTTGGAAGATTAATTAAACTAGTGTGCCTCAGGCTCAGAAAGCAACGATTGAGGGGATGTGGATGCTTATAAAATTGGAGCAATTGGGAAATGATTGTTCTCTGTCTCTTCCAGTACAGAACCCTACTATTATTAGTTGAAACTAGCAGATTGTGGGTTAAAAAAAAAAAAAAAAAGAAAAAAAGAATAAGATAAAATGCTGTTCCTGCTAGATGGAGAAGTAACTATTTGCCAGCAGGGACTGTGAATGCTTAAATATGACGTATATCTGAAAGTGACTGGGCAGATTTGTGGAAGAAAAAGCTATTAAGGTCTATTTAGGACAAGGATGTCCACTCTACATTGAGAAATTATTGTGCTACAGATGTCTGGTATTGAAAAGTATTCTGAGGAAGAATCACATAATCACTGTTGTGTTGTCTATGTGCCTATTACTGGTCACCTTTTTCTGTTAGGGACATTTATCCAGCTTTCAGTTTAATTCACACTTTTTTCCCCATGTTGAAGTATGGAAGTAAGAAACACATTGTATATCTGTGTATGTGAGAGGGAAAAAAAAAGGAGTCTAAGCGTACTTTCTTCTATGCTTTATTTCATCACTGGCAAAATGCATATATATTTTTTCCATAATAATCTCAACAGCTGACCACAAGTATCTGTGACTTATCCTTTTTGTAACAGGTATCAGATCACTTTCTGTGTGTAAGCACAGAGCTGATTAGTCTGTGTACTGGTTTCTTTCACAGCAGATGCTAAAACAGCAATGCTGTTCAATATAAGCACAGACAGAATATATATTGATAATCAACAAGAAATATTTTCATGTTGGCCTGGAGATCTGCTTTATAGCACATCAAATTTATACTCACCATCAGTCAGTCACTGTGGAAATGGTAACCAGTATGTTGACACAGTAATATGGCCTTTTTTCAAAAGGATGGTATGTCCTTATACAGAAAGATATACATAACATTAGAGATAAATGTGATCACAGCTCTACATACTTGTATTTAAACGTGCGTTTTGTGATTGGCTGACTAACAAATGAATTCAGCTGAAACTGCAGGAAAACTTCGGGTAGGCAGAATATAATTTAGCTCCATGTCTATTCACAAAGCAGCTCTGGATCTTTAATGACCACAAGTGTTCAGGGTTTTGATTTTACAACTCATATGGATATTTAGTTTATCATTAACCACCCGGTCTGTCTAACATTCAAACATAATTAATTAGCATGATAAATAGAGTGGTGAGTTTTAATTTCTTTGGCCTCGTGAAGGTGTGACTTGTTCAAATGCACTGAAGAAAAAAAATATCCCATGGTTAACTCTTTCTTGGCTAAACCCAGCACAATAATAAAGTAATTAAGCATATTGAAGCAAAAGACTTGCTTATATTCTCTATGAACTGGCTCTCATCCTAGCAGTAAGAATTTTTTTGTCTACTTGTGAAGTAAATGAAGTGATAAGAGTAATATTTTGGTGCAGGTTTCACCAAACTTGTGTTTTTTTAAATCTGTTCCAATCTGTTCTCATTGATTTGCCCAACTGGACTGATTGCCACTGAAAAATTGGATCTTTTTTGATGGTGGAAAAAACCCAAACCCAACAATGTATTTTCAAGAATCCAATTGCAGGTAAAATAAACTACAATTTAAAAAATGTCTGCTGTCACAATGTTTCACTTATCAAATTTATTATTACATATCTTCTAGTGGAAAATCTTCCAAAGCTTAGAGAAGCAAACAACAAGGAAAATATACAGTGGTCTTTCATGACATCTATCATTCTAATGACGGGTGCTGTGAACTTTTAGCAAATTAAAAGAAACATTTTTTTTTTTAATATATATATATAATGTAAGGAGAGAGTGCAAACTGTCAGAGCTATGGTATGCTTCACAAACGTCTTTTGATATGTGGTGACATCTCACCAGCAGAGTGAGCTGGGGGTGGGGAGGTGGAAATAAGTCATTAAACATTGGGTTTAAGGCAACCAAAATGACAAGCAACTACAAGAAGGCAAATGTTAGCTGAGATCAATCAGACTGCAGGTGATCCTCAGTGCAGCTGACATAGCCTTGTGTTTGGGCACAGTGATTATTGTCGAGTGGTATTTCTGGCTACAAGGGTTTGGATTCCTTCATCAAGTGCTCCTTATAAAAGGAAAGGACCTTCTGTGAAAGGAAGTGCAATTTATCAGCATCACAATATTGATAGCTTTTGTACCTGCAGGAAGATACTATGCAGAAAACACAGGAATCTGTGCTGGTTTTTCCTTCTGATCTACTTTTTAAAAAGGGGCTTTTTTTTCTGCCAGTGTGATCTACCTAGTCATTTTAGTCTGCTTGAGGCATAAAGTTTTGGGTGCCAACTCCATCCCCTCTGTGCTATGGAATTACTTTCAGATATTTTTAGACCTGTTTTCATACCAGGTTAAAGGCAGTATATGCTTAATAGAAGACTTAATCAAGAGCTAGGTTCAGGGTTCCTTGCTCTTCCCATGTACAAACCTGATGGAGACTCATGCCGTTAATAAACTAAATACTGAAACCTTTCTTCTCTAGCCTCAAGATGGGATATTCCTTATGGATGTTTCTTCTCCAAAATGTCTTCTAACAGTAGACTCCTGCTCTATAGACCATATTGCACCTAATTTTTTGTGAATTTCCTCTTTAGAATTCTGTACAACCACCTTTCCTGCCTTCAGGTATTGCTCTTTGCAAGGACCTTTTGGAATCATCCCTCTTACCTTGCACTATCACTACTCTCAGGCAAAGGAGTAAACTGTTATTTCTTCCTAGCTCTCAAAAGGAAAGACATAATGAGCCTTAGACTGTAGACAATTCAGCTACACATAAAGAAATGGAAGTTCAGTCAGGCTAGGTTTTTCTCACCAGTATAAACTCTCTCAATCTTTTATATACCTGCTGTGAATGTCTATTGTTTTGAATATTATGATAAATGACAGCCATTACCAGGTTTTACCCTTTGGATTGTAGATATTCGTAAGTACAAGATGAGTGTTTGTTTCAACATGTGTAACAACATAGCTTGGAAGAAATTGAATTTGTCTTTTACCATGCTTTTATCTTTGACCACTGCAAAGAGAGCACTTAAAAAAAAAAAAAGTAACATTTAAAAATATAAATCTGATAATAAAGCAATAAAAAAGATAATAAGAATGTACTGAATTACATACAAATCAGTGGATATATTTTAAATATGTCTGAGTCACTTTAGAAGGTGATTTTTTTAATCTTTCTATTCATAAGAATTCTTGCTCCTGCTTCTAATTTTTTTTTTTCCTTTAACGTATTCCTTCCTTATCTAATTATTCTTTTCTGGCAGAATAGCCCCTGAGACGATGTCTAACTAATATTTTCTTAAATCTTGGCACTCAAAAGTGACCTCTTAGATTTCACTCACTTACAGTGAGCAATATAAAATAAAAAAAATAAACCCTATGAAAAAAAGAAACCCTAAATTTGTTTCTGAAAGCTCCTTGAATATCATGTATCATAGCTTGATGCAATCTGAAATGTCCCAGGGAACATGTAAAGTTGGAAATTCAGACAGAAACACCAATTCAATCTGAGCTTGAATATCTATAATTACTCCCTTCTAATAAAGCTTTTACTGTAATATAATGATATTTCAAGGTTACAATAATAGAAAAATACCTTTAATATTAAATGCAGTTGAGTCTGGCAGAAAAAAATAAATCTAGTGCTTTAGAGTCTGAGGCTGTTTTCATCTAATGTTAATGTAATCAGCAACTAAAGCAATATGAGGAAAGATGCAAATCCAAAGAAGTGTCTTTTTGTTCTCTGCAGACTTCAGAAAAAATTTAGTTTTCCCAAGAGATCTTCATTTTTCCTGTGTATCTTGGGTTTTTTCAATGCATATTTTGCACTCTTTCTTGAGTCCACCAACTCTGATACCCTAAGCTTCTGAGGTCTTGCACAAATGGGTCATTATGTCTGAGAGACATGCAACTTCTGTTTCACTTTTATTTTTCTGTAAGAGGGTTTTTAACCAAGAAAAGAAATGTAATTTCTCTCCTCTCCCAAACTGTCAAATGTCTTCTCCATGTGGAATTTCCCATGTATACCTCTTAACTTCTAGTCAATCAACCAATTAGCTTGTGAAACCTATTTCCAAATTTTTGGATCAAGTTTTCTGTTTTTCTTTTAGTTTTTCATCCTTAGTGTCTGGATGTCCAAGCCAGGTAGCAACTAGATTCTGGCAGATAGTTCTATCAAGTTCCAATCCTTGTGAATTCCTAGAAGAGGGATTTAGCTAGGCAATTCCCAGATAGACAAGAGATATACTAGATATCTTCTGATATGCTAAATATTTACTGCTAGTTATGTTAGTGTTGAGAGTGTGATGGTTGAGTGGGAGAATTGGAGGGATGGGTAGTATGTAGTTGAAGAGGTGTGTAGCATCTTTAGACCTTCATTTAAACCCCTGTTTTCAGGATTTCAGTTTTGCATTACTCGTGATTAGTGATTCAGAGCCTATCGAGAGGATATAGGTGTCATTATTCATGATGCAGATTACTCTCAATTATTTAAGATTGCTGTCATTGGTAAGAAGACCATGTTTGTGCGTTTCCTCTTCAAATAGTCTAGAGTCCTGAAAATAAAAGATATCTAACAGATTATTTGTTCTAGTTGTTCCTGAATTATTCAAAATATTACCATTTACTACAAGCAGTTGATCTACACATGGCAAGAGCAAACTGTCTTGTTCTTAATCATTTAAAAAATGATTTTGATATTCAGACTTGTTGAGCACCAACATTTTGATGATTTCTTTAACCTTTATTAGACATACAGGTTTATTTTTATCTATATATTGGACACTCACAAGTCCATGGG